>NW_024538429.1:0-7392 GCF_016628075.1 Suillus paluster
CTCATAACCTGTTAGAATAACCAAGTGAAACAAGCCACAAGTGAGCTAATGAGAGTGAACAGGACTATAGTCCAGTGTCAGTTGCTATTGTGTTGTGTAAACTAATGAGTGTACTATACCTATAGTCCAGTGTCAGTTGCTGAAGAGCAACCAACACAGGACTTGCTACCTATGGGCGAGTCTATGTAAACAAGTGTAAACACTGCCTAAGTAAGTAATGGATTTCACATCACATGCTAAGTGAGAGTCCAATAGAGGAAGCAACATCATAACACAAATAACTCGCACCATAAGGTGCTCAATCACCACAACTAACAATCCATGGTAATGTCGTGGTGCTATAGGCCTTACAAAATGATGACTCATGCGGACAGTTTTTTTGACCCTAGATTAAAATTATATAAATCATTAGTTATGACACCATCAAGTCATGCCACTATTAAATAAATTATGAAGTGGTGTCATTATGACATTATTAAACCTATTGCTAAGTATATAATGAAGTGTGTCCCATATATCATAGTCATAATCACCATGAAAACCATCTCCTCTGCTCAAAGGGTTAATATCCTTTCTCTGTCTACTACTGGCCTCTCCACTCATCAAATAGCCTCTAGAACTAGTGTATGCAAGTCTACTGTAGCTAAGCTCATCAAAGAATGTCACCCAGACAAGGAAAACTCCGGTGGAGGTTGTCCATCCAAACTCACCTCTACTGATAGGAGGGTCATTATCCAACATATCACCACAGGAAAGGCTGATAATGCTGTCCAAGTCACTCATCATATCAATTCCATCATCCCTACTCCAGTTTCTTCACAAACAGTGAGGAATGTCCTTAAGGAAGCCAATCTTAGGGCTGTAATAAAGAAGAAAAAGCCTCTTCTTTCCATCACTCATAGGAAGAGAAGACTAGCCTTTGCCCTAGCCCATCAAAACTGGACTGTAGAGGACTGGAAGCGGGTCATATGGTCTGATGAGACTAAAATCAATAGAATTGGGTCAGATGGGAAGGTATATGTGTGGAAAAAGAAGGGGGGCCCTCTTACAGACAGAGAGATTAATGGAACTCTCAAGTTTGGAGGAGGTTCTCTAATGGTATGGGGAACTATGGGGTGGAATAGTGTGGGAATGCTTGCAGAAGTTGAGGGGAGGATGGATGCTGAGCAGTATGTGGACATCCTCAACCACCACTTGCTGCCTACCATGGCAGAATCAGGAATTGATGAAGAAGACATTATTTTACAACAGGATAATGATCCAAAGTATACATGCAGAAGAGCCAGAGAATTGTTTGAAGAGCAAAATATTCACCTCCTTGACTGGCCAGCACAATCCCCTGATGTCAATGTCATTGAACACCTCTGGGGAGTACTCAAGAAGAAGCTTTAGCCTATGAACACCCTCCTAAAGGAGTGTGGGAGTTATAGGAGAGAGTTACAGTGGAGTGGGGAAAGATTACAGCAGAGGATTGTCAGAAATTGATTGAAAGTATGCCTAGAAGGATAGAGGCAGGAATTAAGGGCAAGGGAGGGTCACACAAAATACTAGAACAGCTAATTATCTGTGTAAAATACTTGGGTCAAAAAACTGTCCACATGAGTCATCATTTTTTAAGGCCTATAGCACCACCACATTACCATGGATTCCCACGGTCAAGGGCTCACATTCATGCCCCAAGGGAGTACTACAGAGTACCCCACTAGCATAACCTTGGTCTACCTGTCCATTCATATACAATAATGTAGATAGTGAAAATAGCACAAACATGCGGACAGTTTTTTGAGCCACTGTAGTTTGTAAGTACTTTACATAGGCGAAGACATAAGTCAGAGTGGATATCAATATGTACGTGTCGGATCAGTGATTGAGCGGTAAGGAGAATTACCAGTGATCCGGAAGTAAGGGTCTATGTACCAAAGGGGAAAGTATATATCTAAAGGGGGAAAGAGATCCAGTTGAGTGGAGAGGTTATGGAAGGGGACTGGTTGAGCGGTTGAGCAGAAGCGTAGGGCGGAATGCGGACTTGTGATTGGATGGAGCAGAGGATGGATGGAGCGGAGGGGGTCAGAAAGCAGAGCGGATATCAATATCGGAGCGGTCAGATCAGGTATATGACAGTTGTAAGTTGTGTAATGTACCTAGTCGATGGATTATATAGCAAAACCATTATAATGTGCATAATGTACCTGCATTGTTTGGATGGAGTATATCTTGTTGTCTGGAATGATGACCATATTGCACTCGTCTTCTGTGAAGATATGGTCGCAATGGCTGACGTCTAACCCCCGAAGTCAATATAGTATGTGATCTTTGAGCCTTGGTATGAATGCCTACAAGCGCATACTGCTACAGCTGGGTCGTTATTGTGTTGTTGAAGAAATTTAAAGATATGGAATGGGTTGTTGCAGTTAAGTTTCAGAATATAATGATGACCTTTGAACCCTGCAGGCAGGTTGATCGGAGCCTGCTGGATAGCATAGAATTTTTTTCCTGTTTCTGCTATGCGCCGTAGGACACATTGACAGTGCTCATGTTTAGTGAGTTGGGCCGGAGTGTGTAGTTGGCTGGTCAAAGGATAGAACACTTTCAGCGCTTTATGTGCCAACTCTCCCTAGTCTGAAATCAGATCAAGAGAAGAAAATATGACGTGTTCACCTACAATTTGCATAGTAAAGGAGTCTGTTGTCCCAAAGAGCCAGATTGTTTGCAAATAATCCCCCATAGCATGAAATTTATAAGTACTCAAATCAAATTTCTTAACCTTTCAACCACTGTTCCTGTCATATACCTGATCCGACCGCTCTGATATTAATATCCACTCCACTTTCCGACCACCTCCGCTCCATCCATCCTCCACTCCGTCCAATCACAGTCCACATTTCGCTCCTATGCCTCCGCTTGACCGCCCAACCGGTCCCCTTCTATAACATCTCCATTCAACTGGAACCTCTTTCCCCTTTTAAATATATACTTTCCCCTTCGGTACATATACCCTTACTTCCGGATCACTGGTAATTCTCCTTACCGCTCAATCACTGATCCGATGCATACATATTGATATCCACTCCAACTTATGTCTTCGCCTGTGTAAGTACTTACAAATTATATCCTTGGTACATAGCTTTACAACATAGTTATCCTGGTCACTGCCTCCTACTTAGAAGTATATAACATATCCTGTACATAGATATTCTTCCCAGTCTTAATATTACTTGTCTTCTTGCAGTTTCTACTTGTAAGAATTCTCAGTAAGACCTTGCCTCCTCCGGACACAAGTTTCATCTTGTTGTCACCTCTGACCCTCCGCTCCGACTTAGAGCCGTGCTCTAAGTCTTCTCCTTACTTCTCCACTCCTATCAAGTATTCCTCCTGCTCCTTTCTACCCTCCACATTATCCTCCGCCTTCTCCGCTTCGCTCCTAGTTGACCCGACGCTAGTAGCACTTACCTCCTGACCCTCAAAGCAGACCTAAGCAGTCCACTTGTCCTATTGTCGGACAATGTCGGATCCGCTCCAAATTTGGGGCACATACTTGGCTAAGGGCGCAGTGCAAGAGCTGAAGCCAAGCCACGACCCCTCCACTTCTTGAGCTGGCATGGTTCCTAACAGGCGGAGGGAAGGGACTTACTGAAGGTAAAAATCCCACAATGTGACATGCGCCAGAGCTGGGCACTGAGCATGCGTACTTGCTCAAATTTCCAAAGTACAAGTACAGGGGCCAAGCCTTAGCCATTCTGAAGTTTGCAAGGTGAGTTGCATCAGAAAAGAACATGAGCCCAGTGATGACACGTTCAAGCGAGCAGCCAGGTTCTTTGGGCTGCCTCTGCAGGTCGTCCTGAGCTTCTAGCCAGGAGTCGGAGGTGTAGAGCTCATTGAACATGTGCTCTTCACGGCCATCCAGGGGATCCTTCCACAAGTGCTTGAAAGGAAACAGATGAATGGTGTTGGCTTGAACATCGGCGAATGCAGAGCGAATAACTGCTACAAGCGGCTGGTAATGAAATCCTGGAATACTAAACAATATAAACTGATCATCTTTAGACTTTGTAGGAATGTCCAAGTTGACCCCCGTCTCAACCCAATCATCGGGAAAATTGATGGTCTCCTGGCTGTTGTCATTGTCCAACATCCGCAGGCACCTTCTGACAGAAAACCCATCCAGGTCCTTGGGATTGAAATCGTTGGCTTGAATCATGTCTTTGACAAGATGCATCACTTCAGTCTGCGACTTCTGGTGGCTGCCAGAGTTCATGCACGTCATGAGACGATAGATGGTCATGTTAGGAAAGGGATGAGGAGGTTCGGTGACTGCAGTAGGTGGGTCGAACCCTTGGGCATCGTGCACGTTGGTAGTCATAGGAGATGATTTGGCTAATAGCAAAGATGGGACAAATTTGTCAGGCTCACATGATGGGCGCCGAGGATATAGTCGAGAGAGCCCAATCGCGTTAAACGTCATTTGGAGAGCCTCTCATAGTGTCAAAAGAACCCTTTGGATTCTATGCTGTGGTGGATTCTGAGTCTCTGTTGTACTACTCACAGAAAGATCATTCCCAGGAAAATTAGAGGGATTGATGTCTTCATTGGCAGGCAGAAGGTTGTTGAAACTCCTTGGTACAAAAGTGCATCGTGAAGGACGTTGATGTGATTATAATAGTAGCCATCCAAGAGTATTATCGCAATAGACAAATTCAAAAAGGTGTGCACCTGGAATGTCATAGTTGCCTTTGGTGGCATCTGCCATTGCAACGTCTGAGTCCAGTAATGCACTAAAAGCTGAGGCACCAGTGACCACACTGACTCGGATACTACTCAGATTGACAACATTAATAGGCGCCTTGCTCTTGCCAGTGAACTTTGCCTTAGGTTCGCAATGGGCTATAGGTTTCGCACAACAATCCTTTGTGAATTGGACTGACTGAAGTGGCTACATCAGATACATGAGTCTGAATTTGAGTGACCTGTGGAGTAGATTACTTACAGTAATGCTACTAGTCGTCAATTTTTGTGATAATTGAACTGACTCTTTTGCCTGTTCCTGCCTTTTCTCTGTGGCTGATGCACTTGCCTTCTGGTATTGCCTGCATGTAGCGCGATGCCAGCTAAGCCCGCGAGGATCTGTTTCTTTTGCCCAGGAACAACCTGTTGCATTGCAGCATAAGGACATGGTGACCATTAAAAGGAGCTGGACAAGTGGCAGACCAAATTGAAGCCAAGGAGAGAAACACATTCAAGGTTTGTTACACCTAGGCACTGAAATATGAGAGACTCTGCAGACTTTGGTAAATTTTGAAGACAGTCACAGTAAACGGTTAACTCACGTTATTTTGGTGGTGGTATTGATATCATTTGGATTGCAGCTAGTCTATTTATGTAACCAACTGCAATTCCTCTAATAGGGGGTGAGTTACAGTAGCGTAGTCAACCAATACCAATTAACATTGTTTATTGTTTAGAGGTGGGGTGTTGCCTTTTAGCCGGTCAGGCTAGAAGAACCCAGAAAAGCTAGGCATTCATTGACTTAAGTCTAAGACTTGTTGATTTTACACCAAACCTTAATCGTTGGAGTTGACAGATGCCTAAGAGTTAGTTTTGAGAACCTTATTTTTTGCCACTAAGCCGTTTTAGACCTATGTTAGGTCACTGAACCATCAGTCGTTGTTCCCCACACAACGCATGTATACAGCGAACTTTTCCGTATTGAATATGACGTGCAGCGTGTGTGCTCAACTCTACTTTGTCACCTGGCTCACAATGATAAGAGTGAGTTCCACTCATACTAGCAACTTGCTACCATGTCTCATAACACACATCCTTGTGCAAACGGTATTCCGAGTCAGCCATCTTGGGTCAACATGATGGCCCACATCAAACCTGATCGAGTTTCAGAATTCTCTACATCTGGGACTGGGGATGATGTCTCTGTATTCTGAGAACCTGATTCGTCGTACACAACAGACCCTTTTATCCTCCCTGCACCATCGCTTCAGCCTCTGTCTGGACAGAACTTGAAGTTTCCAACACCTGTCCTTGCAGCGCTTTTAGACAGGATCTCCAAAAATCAGAGATCGGCCGCTATGCAGAATGACGAACGGAAGGACAGTGACTCAGAAAGGAAGGTGAGTGTTTTCAGCCTCTGTATTACTTTGCAGCACTTATGAGATACCATTAGAAAGCCAAAGCTGATCGAGTGAGTAGGTGGCTGGAGGTGATACGAACACAAGCTACTTGCAACACTCGCAAGCGGAAGCTTGATAATGTCAATATTGACTCCAACAACAACTCCAATGAGAATATCTCTCCGCATTGTGTGCCCAAGCAGCTGTCTCCACCTGGTGCTCCCACTACTAAGTGCATCTGTTGTGAGAAAACAGGAACTGAATGGCAATCAGTCCTTGATGTTATCAAGCATGGTGAGGAGATACGAAGCAAGCAAAATAATGCTATCATTGAGGAAATGAAGGCCTGTACTGCTGTTCTCGAGAGAACTTCTGAGCGCTACTTGGAGGCGAGTAACACACACAACACAGTAGATGCTGATGACTTTGTTAATGCATACATAGAGACAGCATCCCTTATCAGTGGATGTAATGTCAATATTGTTTGACAGTGTGTTAATAATGTGTGAACAATAAATGGGGTCAGCAAGGTTGAGTCCATGTAGAAGAAGAGGCATGAGCTGGGGCATGTCATGTAGTCAGCCGAATCCTCCGACGAGTACTGAGTATCACGAATAATGACCATGTAGTCTGTGCAATACACAGATCATCAACCATCAAATGCAGATGACCGAGTACCGATGATTTATTGCCGACGACTTAGCACCGCTGATCGAATACCAGCGGCCTATACCGACGACTGACTGCCGACGACCGAGCACCAAATATCGACTGCCAAAGACTATGTACTGACGATTGACTGCCGAGGACCAAGGACCTCCGACTGAATACCAATGGCTGATTACCGATGACCAAGTGCCGATGACCAAGTACTGACGGCCGATTGCTGACGACCGACCATCAACTGCCAATGACACAGATGTTGGCAGTCGATGGTCGGTCATCCGCAATTGGCTGTCGGTACTTGGTTGTCGGCACTTGGCTGTCGGTAATCAGCCATTGGTATTCAGTCGGAGGTCCTTGGTCCTCAGCAGTCGATCATCAGTACATAGTCTTCAGTCGCCGATATTTGGTGCTCGTCGTCGGCAGTCAGTCGTTGGTATACTTCCCTGCCCTCACTCTAGTGACTCTCCTAGGAATATCTAATGACTGACGATCGACTGCTGAAACCCGGCGGGCACTTGGCAATTGGCGTACAGGACTTCATCGTCAATGGTTGTTTTTGTGATCATTCAGGCTTGGGCATTGGTACTCGGTAACCAATGCTTGA
>NW_024537647.1:0-172285 GCF_016628075.1 Suillus paluster
TCACTACATAGTATGTGGTGTAGTAGATAGTGTAGACTTTTCTATTGACTTTGATAGGTAGTGTATGAAGTATGTACCTGATACCGACAGGTGGGCCGGTCTCAAGTGTGTATCTGATACAAAACAGTGGGCCCATAGTATGTAGTGTAGATAAGTGTAGACTTTTCTATTGATTTTGGTAGGTAGTGTATGAAGTATGTACCTGATACCAACAGGTGGGCCGATAGTCCAAAGTGTGGAGTTTGCTATTGCATTTGATAGGCAATATACAAGAGCTATATATATATGTATGATGGAAACAAGTGGGCCGAGTGGGCAGTGGTACTGATATATACAGATGGGCCGAAAGTGTTCATAGACTAGCTTCCATAATATACATGCCAAGACCACCTCGGTCAAAGGACATTCGGTCAAATATGATGGATGAGGGATTACCAGGAATCGATCCATAATATAAATGCCAAGACCACCCCGGTCAAATACACTCGGTCAAATACAACTCGGTCAACAGACATTTGGTCAAATATGATGGATGAGGGATCTACCAGGATCCGATGCATAAGATACATGCTAAGAGCACCTCAGTTAAATATGACTCGGTCAAAAGACACTTGGGTAAATACGACTTGGTCAAATAGGACTTGGTCAAAAGACACTCGGTCAAGAGACACTCGGTCAAGAGACACTTGGGTAAATACGACTCGGTCAAATAGGACTTGGTCAAAAGACACTCGGTCAAGAGACACTCGGTCAAGAGACACTCGGTCAAGAGACACTTGGGTAAATACGACTCGGTCAAATATGACTCGGTCAAAAGACACTTGGGTAAATATGACTCGGTCAAATATGACTGGGTCAAAAGACACTCGGTCAAGAGACACTCGGGTAAATGCAACTCGGTCAAAAGACACGGGTAAATACGACTCGGTCAGAAGACATTGCTGCATGAAGCCATTCGGCGGTCGTGGCACCTGCATGATGGTGCCATTAGGCAGGGTGGCATAGCCATTCATAGGGATGTGGTAACTACTGAGTGGGACAGATACCGGAACGTGCTGAGACTCAGCCTTGAGACGTGCTGGTGAGCCAGTCTGATTGGACTGGGGAGGTTCCGCAGGAGGTGACATCTGCATGTCTGTCGGTTGATGTGCTGTGCCATTGAGAGTCGTGGTGGCAATGCCATTGGGTGGGGCGATCAGCCTGACCGAGTGGCCATCTGGTGTAGGAGTGCCAGAATGGTTGCCGTTGGCTCCGTTCGTGGAAGCGGCGGTGCGATGAGGGGAGGACTGCTGAGCTGAAGACGATGGCAAGAAGATATTGGTGAATTGTACGAGTTGGTGAAGTTTCAGTTGCATGGAATCTCATCGGCATGCGTGATGCAGCAACCGAGATCGGGCGATTGGTCATATGGAGTATAAATCGGTCAATTCTGAAAAGACAAGAAACTGAAGGATACTGTGCCAACTGCAACACATGACCGAGATACACTCTGCCAACTTGCTGTCAGTACTTATATCACAGGAAAGAGAGTGAATATACATGGAATCAACGGCCAAACAATTGCATTTGAAAGTAAATAATACAAGTCCGTGATATACTGGGGTAATTCTGCTGATGGACGCATGCTCTATGTACAACTATGTATTGAGCCGAATGATCAGGGGAGAGACTTTGCGGCCACATACTGCAGTCACTTTACCCTTGATACTAACAGCCAGCTGAGGGTGAAAATTCCCTGTTCCAAACAGGCCAGCTGATGTGGGCCCATCAATGTACTGTTCTGTTAAATACAGGTGGGCCCATAGTATGTGGTATAGGAAATAAGTGTACACTTTTCTATTGAATTTGGTAGATAGTGTGGTTGTTAGTATATGAAATATGTACCTGATACAAACAGGTGGGCCGGTCAAAGTGTGTTTGTGATAGCAACAGGTGGGCCTATGGTATGCAGTGTAGGGTGTAATAGATAAGCATAGATATTTCTATTGATTTTGGTTGATAGTGTATGGTAGGTAGTGTATGAAATATGTACCTGATACAAACAGGTGGGCCGGTCAAGGTGTGTTTGTGATACCAACAGGTGGGCTGAGTGGGTCAGGGATCTGATATATCAGATGGGCCGAGGATACTGGTCAGTCAATGGGGGTCGGTCAGTCAATGGGGGTCGGTCGGTCAATGGGGGTCGGTAGGTCAATTTGGTAGGTCAATGGGGGTCGGTCAATGGGGGTAGGTTAATGGGGGTTGGTAGGTCATTGGGTCGGTTGGTCAATGTGGGTTGGTCAATGGGGGTTGGTCAATGGGGGTTGGTCAATGGGGGTAGGTTAATGGGGGTCAGTAGGTCATTGGGTCGGTCGGTCAATGAGTCAGTCAGTCACAAAACATCGGTCAAGATATGGCCGAAATTGAAAAAATCGGCCGAGGTATGACCGAAATCAAAAACATCAGTCAAGATATGGCCGAAATTGAAAACATCAGCCGAGACATGATTGAAATGGCTGAGATATGACTGAAGTCAAAAACATCGGTTGAGATATGGCCGAAATTGAACACATTGGCCGAGGCATGATTAAAACGGCCGAGGTATGACCAAAATCAAAAACATTGGTCGGGATATGACTGAAGTCAAAAACATTGGTCAAGATATGGCCGAAATCCAAAAACATCAGCCAAGACATGATTGAAATGGCCGAGATATGACTGAAGTCAAAAACATCGGTCAGGATATGACTGACCAAAATCCAAAACATCGGTCTAGATATGGCCGAGATTGAAAACATCGGTCGGGATATGGCCAAAATCAAAAACATTGGTCTAGATATGGCTGAGATTGAAAACATCGGCTGAGGCATGACTGAAATGGCCGAAGTATGACAAAAATCAAAAACATCGGTCTGGATATGACTGAAATCCAAAACATGGGCCAAGATATGACCAAAATCAAAAACATCGGTCACAATATGGCTGAGATTGGAAACATCGGCCAAGGCATGACTGAAATGGCCGAAGTATGACAAAAATCAAAAACATCGGTTGGGATATGGCCAAAATCAAAAACATCGGTCGGGATATGACTGAAGTCAAAAACATTGGTCTAGATATGGCCAGGATTGAAAACATCGGCCGAGGTATGACTGAAATGGCCGAGATATGTCCGAAATCAAACACATCAGTCAAGATATGACTGAAATCAAAAACATCGGCCGAGATATGACCGAAGTCAAAAACATCGGTCAATATATGGCCGAAATCCAAAACATCAGCCGAGGCATGATTGAAACAGCCGAGATATGACCGAAATCAAAAAGATTGGTCAAGATATGGCCAAGATATGACTGAAATCCATTCCTAAGCTTATTTGGAGTGTATATATTATATAGCCAGCCCAGGACACACATAGGATCCTTCTACAGGAACAAAATGATAGAAATCGCATTTTTGGCATTTTTGATGTTTTTCAGTATCTTACCCTTGCACATCTGATCAACCCTGTTCATATATCATGAGAATAGTATATATACCTCCTTTCATGATGAAGATCAGTTCAAAATAGGTTGTTGGTTTGAGATACTGCATATGCTTGCTATTTCTACTGATAAGAGATCAATACCTTCAAATCATCAAAATTTAATAATCAGAAACTTGGAGTACATTCACAATATATTCAGTATCATATGTATAAATTTACAGAACAATCCAACAAGAATTGAATGCTGAGGAAGTGAAATAGATAAGAAATTGAGTGTGAGAAAGCTCAAGGACCCAAAACATCGAAAATAGTCAGTTGAGCAATAGTAGGGCTTTAATGCTAGGTCAACACACATTTACACTACATCCCTTCCACTCACCCCCTACCCTCAGGGCAGTAGGTAGTATGGGTTCCTTAGGTAGTTTACGGTCTATCCTACATATTTTTAATGAAATCTTCAACTTGAATTATATATAAATGTGACTTTGTGCAGTTGCCTACCTGTTGCAAAAACCAAAAGACCACTCCAGGATCAATTTCAACTGATCATTTTGGACCCAGTTGCCTTCAAATGGGTAGTACTCATCTAGGCGAACACCTTGGTGGTCTAATCTTCAACAATGGTTCAGATCTGAGAAAGTTATGAGCCATAATTCAGATTTCAGTCACATCTCAGCCAGCCAATGTCTTGCGTTTATTTAGCTTATATCTCGGTCAGATGATAACCGATTGACATAATAAGACTATGGATATAATCGCCTTTACTGGGGCTACAACTGTTGTTAACAATGTGAAGCATAAAAACAACTTTCAGCCAGCCGATATTTTGGATCTCGGTCATACTACTTAGATCTTGACCGATGTTTTTGACTTCAGTCATGTCTCGGCCGATGTTTTTGATTTTGGTCATATCCCGACCGATGTTTTTGACTTCAGTCATATCTTGGCCATTTCAATCATGTCTCGGCCGATGTTTTGGATTTTTGTCATACTTGGGCCGTTTCCATCATGCCTTGGCTGATGTTTTCAATCTTGGCCATATCTAGACTGATGTTTTTGATTTTTGTCATACTTTGGCCATTTCAGTCATGCCTCGGGCGATGTTTTCAATCTTGGCCATATCTAGACCGATGTTTTTGATTTCAGTCATATCCCGACCAATGTTTTTGATTTTGGCCATATCCCGACTGATGTTGTTGATTTTTGTCATACTTCGGCCATTTCAGTCATGCCTCAGCCGATGTTTTCAATCCCGGCCATATCTAGACTGATGTTTTTGATTTCAGTCATATCCTGACAATCATGTCTTGGCCAATGTTTTGAATTTCATATCTTAACCGATGTTTTTGACTTCAGTCATATCTTGGCCAATGTTTTGGATTTCGGTCATATCCCGACCAATGTTTTTGATTTTTGTCATACTTCAGCCATTTCAGTCATGCCTTGGCTGATGTTTTCAATTTCGGCCATATCTTGACCGATGTTTTTGATTTCGGTCATATCTTGGCCATTTCGGTCATGTCTTGGCTGATGTTTTGGATTTTTGCCATGCCTCGGCCGATGTTTTGGATTTCAGTCATATCCTGACCGATGTTTTGGATTTTGGTTATATCCCGACCGATGTTTTTGATTTTTGTCATATCTTGGCCATTTCAGTCATGCCTCAGCCAATGTTTTCAATCTCGGCCATATCTAGACTGATGTTTTGGATTTTTTTCATACTTTGGCCATTTCAGTCATGCCTCGGGCGATGTTTTCAATCTCAGCCATATCTAGACCGATGTTTTTGATTTTTGTCATATCTCGGCCATTTCAGTCATTCCTCGGCCGATGTTTTCAATCCTGGCCATATCTAGACCGATGTTTTTGATTTTTGTCATATCTCGGCCATTTCAGTCATGCCTCGGCCGATGTTTTCACTCTCGGCCATATCTAGACCGATGTTTTTGATTTCAGTCATATCCCGACCAATGTTTTTGATTTTTGTCATATCTCGGCCTTTTCAGTCATGCCTTGGCTGATGTTTTCAATCTTGGCCATATCTAGACCAATGTTTTTGACTTCACCATTTCAATCATGTCTTGGCCGATGTTTTGGATTTTGGCCATATCTTTACCAATGTATTTGACTTCAGTCATATCCTGGCTGATGTTTTGGATTTTGGTCATATCCTGACCGATGTTTTTCATTTTTGTCATTATCTGTTGCCATCAGCCCATTTAATGGTATCAGCTCCCATTGGCCGACCTGATTGCATCAGCCACCACATTCTATTGGCCCATCTGATAGCATCAGGTATTCATTGCCATCAGCCCATTTGATGTTATCAGCTGCTATCGGCCGACCTGATTGCATCAGTCACCACATTCTATCGGCCCATCTGATAACATCGGGAATTTGTTGCCATCGGCCCATTTGATGGTATCAGCTCCTATCGGCCCACCTGATTACATCGGCCAACACATTCTCTCGGCCCACACGATAGTATTGGGAATTCATTGCCATCGGCCCATTCGATAGTATCAGCTCCTATTGGCCCACCTGATTGCATCAGCCAACACATGCTGTTGGCCCATCTGATTGCATCAGGCATTCACTTCCATCAGCCCACATGATGGCATCAGATATTCATTTTCATCAGTCGGCCCATACAATGGCTTCACACCCATCATTGGTCGACTGGTACACACAGCTGCTATATTCCACATCGGCCCAGCTGATAACATCACACACTCCACCATTTTTCCCTGGCCATCGGCCGACATGATAATATCAAGTATCACTACATATGGGCCCACCTGTTAAAATCGACTCCCATTGAGACCACTGGCCGAACGTTAGACACGGGAAAATATTTTCGGTTGGCCGAGGTCCACTGGCCTGTTTGGAACAGGGAATTTTCACCCTCAGCTGCCTGTTTTATACAGGGTATGTGACTGAATGGGCTCTTGCGGCCGAAGCAGGTGATGTTCCAGCAGAACAGGGTCCAACTACAGCAGGAGTGGATGAAGGGCCGGCATGTGCTGACACCGAGGATGCTTGGCCAGATGTGAATGTGTCGCCATGCATGTTAAGGCGACCAAAAGGGCGAGTCGCCGAAGGGCCTGCAGCAGATGCCGAGGTAGCAACCGAAGGGCCGTACACACTGTTCAAGTACCTGATGCCCATCGCTTGCATCTGTGGGGTGGCCGAGGTAGCACCGAAATTGCTCATCGTCGGTGGTGGGAAGGATGGGTGGGCAACAGTCTGTGCCTCCCGAAGCTTCTCCACCAGGCTGGTCAGGCCATTGACGAGGCTGACAGTGGTGCCGAGATCGAACTGCATTGAGGAAAGCTCCGCACACATTGAGGAGATCCGGGTTTCGCAGTCCTGCTGCACCGCATCGACCCTGGCAAGGGTATTCTGGTTGGCGACTTCCATGGCAGCGACCTTAGCAGCCAGGGAAACCACACATTCGTGGATGGCGCTGATGGTCAGTGAGTCCCAGCTCCACCCATCATGTCCAACTCCACAACACTTTTTACATATGAACTCAATGACTTTACTGCGTGGGATGCTGCCAACGTCTTGGAGTATGCTACATTGCGATTCGCCGCGATCTGGCTTGTATGTGACCGGAGCCATGTGCCTCGGACGCCGGCTTACAAAGCCAGCTTTGTCCGGCACCTTCAATGGGAGGCAGATGTGAGTGCCTCTTCGGTCGGTTGACCGGTCGGCATGCTATTGTAGCTGATCCCTCCATCAGTGTTTTGCTTTTCCTTATATCAACTTATGTCTGGTGATGAACATTCATCCGACCATGCCCGACCTCCTCCGCCTCGTCATTGCCCACTTCGCCCACTTCCAAACCGGCACCATCAATGCCGAGGAACTGCATGACAAATTCTTCGAGTGCTGCTCTCCCAATGACCAAGAACTATGGTCCAATCACCGAGTCGTTCGCAATTATTCCCATGATTGGTGGAAGGATCGCTTCGACAGGTTGGGGTTCGAGCTCCTGATGTTGACCATTCAGGAGGTCATGGAGATGACCTGAGAGCACTTTGAACAACTGGTCAGTCATTTCCTCCGCTCATCCTGGACTTCCACTGATGTGAATGTTTAGCCGATTGGAGCCATGCTCATGCCAGGTCCCGCTGTGACCGGTCAGGTGGACAGCGATGCCCTCTTCAATCAAATTGTGGCGGTGAGGGCCCATCTCCGACACCTTGGCGAAGCGATGGCCTCCTTGCTGGAGCAGAAGACCCAGATCGCTGCAGCAGCCGCCTCCACCATATCCCAACTTGAGGCGCCGATTGATGAGGTGGAGCAGGCACTCATTAATTCCCGTAGGCGATTTTGTGCGGAGCAGTGACTGTATGTGTGGACTTATCGCCAATATCACTTAAAATACCGGCGATGTACATAGTATTATTAAATGTGTTTCAGTGCCTTTGTATATAAGCAATCAATGAATGATTCCCATTCCTCTGCCCGAATCATGACCCCAATTCCTACTGACTGGGCATTGCACACCACATGCATTGCTGCTGACTTTGTTCACCGGCTCTTTGCTTGCCATGTCAGCGATCAGCAACCGTTGGCGTCGCCTCCATTGGCACTGGATGTGCTGACCATGCTCGCTTGTCGGCAGTTAGCCCGAGTGCTCGCCGATGCATATGCAAACCCGAGTCGGTCATTTCTGTCATTCAGTCGGAGGTTTACTAACACATCGCAGTTCAGCTTGATCTTGACATGATTCATTACAATGAAGCCCTCGACAAACAGTCCACAGGGAGGATCACAAAACATGAAGATGCTCTGCTCCAAAAATTTCCTTGTAGTTCCCAACAATTGTTGGAGAAGCCCTCGGTGCTCATGGATTCCGGGGGCCGTATCATCTTATGGTACCTTCCGGACGCCATTAGCCTGTGGATTCAAGTAAGGCTACGTATTGTCGCCTGTGGGCCAACCATTTACACCAACCCCACAGGCCAAGATGGAAGCAGCCACGGTCGGGATGGGCTACCTCCTGAAAACAAGCATCACCAGTGGACAAGAGTCCAACTGGAGAACATTCTCCGGTCATTTTCACATGAGCGATTGCCGCCTGCTAACCCCAGGATGCATCAACATAGCCCCTTGCTGGTTCCAGCAAGGCCGAGAGGTATGACATACTTCTTCATGTGCGATGCCGACACTCACTCGGCAGTGTCAGCCTTATGGATTCCCCCCTGCTGGTGGCTTCACCCCGGAGGTGTCGGCTATGCTGAAGGGCGAAGGTGGTCCGAAGGTCATATTATTGATGCAGCGATCGGCACTCCTGGCCTCGGCGGCTCTTCGGGTGATGCACCCGGAGTTGTATTGGGCTTCGGTCACCACACAGATGAAACTCACTCAATGGGCTATGGAAAATGAGCTTGATGGCATGTATGCTCGTCTGCAACTTTGGGCCTTGGTGTTCAACTGCGCAGCCGTCATGTGTAACAGGCAATGCCCTCTTCACCGAGATCCGAGATCTACTCCAGAAGGGTTCGACGTCATGACCAGTGTCGGCCATTATTGCAATGGCCTCATGACGCTGTCCAATCTCGGCATTCAGTTGTGATATAACTCCGGTGCCATGGTCGGCTGCTCCGGACACATTGTCAGGCATGGTGTCACATTCAGGGGTGATCGGTTCGTGTGGGCATGGTTCATGCGCGATAGCCTTCACAATTTTGTGGGGACACCTCGGTCAGAGTATGCAAAATACAAGGATGTAGATTGGGATGTCTCGGTTTCAGCTTAGACGACCATGTCATGGTATATCAGATTACATTACGGTTGCATTCAGCCTTTTGGATCGATTAGTGATAAGGTTGTCAATTAATTGGAATTGATGATGTTGATTGAATCCCTGAAGTCTTCTCGCCATGTCACCGATCGACCGGACGTGAAGATGGAGGCCATGGGCCGAGCCGAGATGATCGGCATTGTTTGCCATGTGCCAACCGATGTGCACGGGAAACACGTTCCCCATCGGCCCACCTAATAGAATCAAACGCTGCTCATTCGTGGGCCCACCCGACATCATCCATCCCATCGGCCCACTGATATGCACAGGAAATGCATTCTGCATGGGCCGGTCGATATGGACAGGCAACACATTCTATGGGCCCACACGATGACTTCACAGCAAGCATTGGCCGACTGATATGCACAGGCAGGGCATTCTACATCAGCCCAGTTGATACATCGGGAATTCACCCCCATCGGCCCACACGATAGCTTCACACCCATCATTGGCCGACCGATATACACAGGCAATGCATTCCATATCGGCCTTCCGGATAGGATCGACCTTTTCTCCCCCATTGGCCCAATACTACATTGTTGAAATCCTCTCCCCAGTGATTATTTGTAAATTTGTAGTGAAATTCCCCTCCTGGGGTAAGCTTTACTTATTTAAATACAAAAATATGATAATAACTTGAAAAATTCAAATAAATATAGTGATTTCGCTTTTCTGCTGTTTTTGGACCGCATTTTGGACCATTTGGACCGTGTTTGGACCTCCCTTGGACCCCTGGACCCTCCTGGACCCTTTGGACCTCCCCTGGACCCTTTTGGAGAGCAGGTTCGTGTGGTGTGTTTGTTGTTTGTTTCTGTGCCCGAATCCCACGGAGAACTGGGGAAATTGGGTATACAAGACGAATGTGTGAGGAGTCTTGCGGGCGTCTTTTGCAGTTGTCAAAGACTGTCCCGTGACATCTCCGTGTCAAGTCCTACCTCCCTGGCTGCCTGTTTTTACGGGTGTTTGCCAGTTGCTATCAGCTTTTGCTGGGACCTCTGATAGCACTACAGTGCAGAGATTTGGTTGGCGGGACACTTTTTTGCGTTGAGTCTGACTGCTGGGTGTTCTATCTGGCAGTTGCTCACAGTTGCCTTCCTATCCCCTGGGATAATATCTCGGACAGCATTTTTGTTGTCTTCAGCACTGTCATACGTCAATTTCCTGATGCGATCCTGTTCTCAGGAGGTGCAGACTTCTTCGACCACCCACACACACCCACTTTCTTGGATTCCAACCTATGTGCATATAACGCATCTCTCATGTCTTCATCGACTAATTTTGCTGCAGTGGTGTTTCTATCCTGTCCATTGCTATATTTTGCCTCATTTTTTCGATTTTGTTGCTACGTACTGCCATGTTCGTACATCATTTATATACGTTTATCGAGTCCTGCTAATTAATTTCTCCTTAGGCTTCCTTCCACTCCACCTACTTCCCCTCAACGAGCTCAGTCTGCTGCACGTCGTGCTGAGAAAAATCAACATAATCTTGGCTCACCTCCTGCGCGACGTCTACCGCAAAATGATCCTGCCCCTGTAGCACCAGATGCTCCCCATATGGTATGTGTATTTTGATTGAAAACTTCGACCGTTGCTGACATATCTTATTCAGAATATTCCTCATATGCTGGGAAATTTAAATCATGCTCAGATCCCTGTGCAGAGATTTCCTGGAATTCCACACAACACAATTGAGCGTCATGAGGCGCATCGTCAATGGCGTGCTCATCACCCACCACCACCCCCACCTGCTCCAGGCTTTGGCTATTTTCCTCCTGCTCCTGCTCCTGCCCCTGTCTATCCTCCAGGCTTTGGCTATTTTCCTGCTCCTGCTCCTGCCCCTGCCCCTGTCTATCCTCCAGGATTTGGTGGCTATCACCCTGCTCCTGCTCCTGCTCCTGCCCCTGTCTATCCTCCAGGATTTGGTGGCTATCACCCTCCTCCTGCCCCTGTCCCTCCCCCAGCTCCTGTCTATCCTGCTGCTCAAATGCCAATGCATGGTGCTGTGTATTATGAGGGCACAGCTCGCCCTCAAAACATGCAGAATGCCCATCCCTTTCTTCATCAGCCTGGTGTTCAGGGAGTACGAGTTGGAGTTGACCATAACTTCAATCTAATGGAAAATTTCAATCGTGCTCAGGAGGATCGTCGAAGGCAAAGACATAACAGACGGGGTCCTGCTCCCAATCCACCACCTCCTGATCTGCCTCCTGCTCCCTTTAATCCTCCTCACCCTCCTCACCCTCCTCACCCTCCTGCTCCTGCTCCTGAACCTCATTATGCTCAATTTAACATCCAGTTTCATCACCATTTGCAAAACTTGCAAAATCAGGTTGAAGACATGGAAGATCCACGTCTTCACCAACTTAGGGAGGAAATAATGCAGTGACAAGCACAGGAGGCTCACCAGAGGCAGCAGGTTCAACAACAGTTGCAGGATCGTCAGGCTCAAGAGATGCATAGGCAAGCAGAGATTTTGCAAGCCCAACAACAAGTACTCTTGCGTGCACAGGAAGAGGAAGCACGTCGTCATGAGATAGCTCAGCAGGAGCATGAGCGTCATCTTCAGGCAGAGCAACACAGGCTTGCATATGAGGCACGTATGGAGGATGCTTGGCAGGACTATCACAATCCAGGATTACAGGAGCAGCATGACCAGGATGAGGAGAGAAGGAGAGCTCAGGAGCGTGAACGTTGTCAACAGGATAATCCAGAGGATGAGCAACCACCACCAGCACCACCACAGAACATTCCTATTCCTATTCAACAACCACCTCAGAATGCTCCTGTTCCTCCTGGAGGTCAACCATATGCAGAGCCTGTCAATCATCACACTCTTGGTCCTCTCACTGTAGAATGTCCCAACTGTCATGCTCGCCACTTTGCAACTGAAAGACTCACCAACTCCTCTGCACATAATCCAAAATTTGGCATGTGTTGCTTGCAGGGCCAAGTTGATCTCCCACCTCTCCTACCATGGCCTCCTGAGCTCCAGCAGTTGTATCAACAGCGTGCATTTCTCACCAACATTCGTCAGTACAACAGTACTGTGGCATTTACCTCTGTTGGCGTTAAAGTTGATGACCTTGCTCTTCGAGGCTCTGGCCCAAGCTCCTTTCGCATCCATGGATCTCTCCATCACCTCATGGGAAGTCTTATGCCTGGAGAAGCTCAACAGCCTGCCTATGCTCAGCTTTATGTCTTTGATGCAGAGCATGCCACCGATGTTCGTGTTGACAGAAATCGCAATCTCGATCCTCAAACCCTCAGACAGCTCCATGATATGCTTTACAGACATCATCCCTATGCTCAACTTTACAAGGCAGCCTATCAAGTCATGATAGAGAAGCCTCCAGAGCAGCACAAAGATGTCAAGTACGCATTCACTTCAAGCCAGGCAGTGATGGTCGAAGATACAATCTTCCTACTTCCAATGAGATTGCTGCCATCATTCCTGGAGATGGATCTGAGGATGTTTCTGACAAACACGACATTGTATTGCGAACTCCAAGGTGGTCAGCTCCGCCGCATCAGCCAGCTCAGTCATGCCTATTCCACCCTTCACTATGTCCTCCTCTTTCCTTCTGGTGAGGAGGGATGGCATCTTGACATTCCTCTCCGTCCCCCTGAGGGTGGTCGTGGTCGTGCAGAAAAAGTCACCCAGCTGCTGTATTATGGCTATCGCCTTCACATCCATCCACCTGCAATCGAGCCTGACAACATCTTTCGTGCAGGACGACTCTTCCAGCAGTATGTGGTTGATGCTTGGGCTACTATTGAGCAACGCAATTTGAACTGGATCAGAAACAACCAGAAGAGGCTCAGGGCAGACTGCTATAGAGGCTTGACAGATAATGTCCTCAATGAAGGCATTGATGATCTGGCTGAGACAGGGCATTCCTTCATCCTTCCTTCCTCTCATAGTGGGGGTCCTCGCTATATGTATCAACTTCTCCAAGACTCCTTGGCCATATGTCGTGCATGCCAAAAACCAGACCTGTTCCTCACCATGACTGCAAATGGGAGTTGGCCTGAGATTGCTGACAATCTTCTTCCAGGTCAGTTCGCATTTTTTGCCTTATTGATGATTTCATTGCTGATCAGTCATAAAGGTCAGACTGCTGTTGATCGTCCAGACTTGGTGGCTCGCGTGTTTTATCTCAAGCAGCGGGCCCTCTTGAAGAAGGTTCGCGATGGCTTCTATGGAAAGGTCGCTGGATTGGTGTACACCATCGAATATCAGAAGCGCGGTCTCCCTCACATGCATCTCCTCATCTTCCTCGAGCCAGAGTACAAGATACGCACTGCAGAGCAGGTCGACTCCCTCATCTCTGCTCAGATTCCTGACCAGAACCTTCATCCACAACTCTATGAAGCTGTCAGCAAATTCATGCTCCATGGTCCCTGCACTCCAGAACGTTGCTTGGAGAATGGTCGTTGCAAGAAGCATTATCCAAAGACCTTCTGTCCTCAAACATTCATGAAGGAGGATGGCTATCCAGAGTATGCACGACCTGACAATGGCCGCACAGTCCAGAAGCCTAATGGCAATGTCTTCACCAACAAAGATGTTGTTCCATATCCTCCAAGGCTGTTGGCAGAGTTCGACTGTCATATCAACATGGAGGTCTGTGCATCCATCAAGTCTGTCAAGTACATCCACAAGTACATCTACAAAGGACATGACCGCGCTACCTTGGAGATGGGAGGAGCAGTGGATGAGGTCAAATCATACCTTGACTCCAGATACATCAGCTCTGTTGAGTCTATGTGGCGCATCTTTGAATTTCAGATGCATGAGGAATGGCCCTCTGTCTACCGCTTGCCAGTCCACCTCCCTGATGAGCAGATGGTTGTCTATGATCCTGAGGATGATGCCCAAGATGTTCTGGACCGTGCTGCAGCCAAGGAGACTTGCCTTACTGGATGGTTCATAGCCAATTCTGATGAAGACCTGGTGGCAGCTGGAGCCCACTGACTATCTCTACCAAGACTTTCCCTCCCGCTTTGTCTGGGTTGACAAGAAGGCATGGAAGGAACGCCAACGTGGAAAAGCAATTGGAAGGATGTATGCTGCTGGACCCAACTCTGGAGAGCGCTTCTATCTGAGATTGCTTCTGACTGTTGTTCCATGTGTGTATCATTTAATCTCTCTCATGTTTGCCATTTGCTTACTATTGTTTTTTGAAGGGGCTACCTCCTATGAAAACCTTCGCACTGTTGATGACCATATCTGTGCTACTTTCAAGGAAGCATGTCAGCTCAGAGGTCTCCTTGATGATGATGGGGAATGGAAGCAATGCTTGAGAGAGGCCTCTCACATGTGCACTGGACATAGCCTGCGAAGTCTTTTTGTCATCATACTCCTCCACTGCCTGCCTACCAACCCTCATCTGCTTTGGAACGACTTCAAGGATAATCTTTGTGATGATCTCCGTCACCATCTCATTCATCGACTGCGCATACAGGATCCCACTCCAGAGCAGGTCCATGACTATGGTCTCTATCTCATCGATGGTCTTCTTCACAAGAATGCCAAGTCCCTCGAGGTGAACTTCCGCTCAAGGTCAGAGTGTCAAGTGGGTTGGTCTGAATTTGAGGACACCTGTGTTCAGTCATGGACAGCTGTATGTGGGTTTGTCTCGGTGCACTCACCCATCAAGAGTATTTGTGATTTTCCCTGAAGATGAAGAAGAGAGAAAGACAAGCAATATAGTGTACACAGAGGTGGTTAGAAGACTGATTGAAGATTGATGTACAATAGATTGTATAGATGTGTACTTTTATATGACAAAGATTTATTTATTAAAATTGTGTTGAGGACTATGTTGAAATGATAAAGACTGGAGGGGCCAATGGCCCCTCCAGCAGAGCACGAAGTGCTCTGCTTGCTTCCTGTGCCGAAGGCACAATGGGCTTGGACTCGTTTTACATGGGCCATCCGATAAGCACCGGAAACGTGTTCCATACCAGCCAACCGATGCACACAGGCAATGTATTCCATATGGGCCAACCGATATGCACAGGCAACATATTTTACATGGGCCGACTGATAAGCACAGGAAACGTATTCCATACCAGCTGACCGATGCGCACAGGCAACCTATTCCATGTCGGCCAACCGATATGCACAGACAACCTTTTCCACATGGGCCCAGCTGACAGCATCAGAGACTCCTCCACCACCATTTGCCCACCAATATACCGAACCCATGGAGCCATATGATGTTCATGGCCACCGGCCGACATGTTAATATCAACCATCATTACTTATGGGCCCAGCTGTTGAAATCGGGTCTCAGTAAGCCTGCTGGCCGAACATTATGCACAGGCAAAACCATTCGATCGGCCGACGTCCGCTGGCCTGTATGGAACAGCATATTTTCAACCTCGGCTGCCTGTATAATACAGACTATGTGACTGAATGGGCTCGTTGGAGAGATTCGCCGGTGTCTCCATCCCAGATCATGAGCACTCCGTCATGACCGCTTGCTATCAACCGCCCATCCCGTGATACCGCCAATGCCTGCACCCGACTACTGTGTCCCTCTGTTTTGTTCAACACAATGCCTTTCCTCAAGTCCCACAGACGAATCATCTTTCCCGAGCATGTCACCATACATCGTTGATCAGAGAAAACTGCGACTGCAGATACGTCTGCTTCATGATCTTCAAACATTCGAACGGGTGTGGTGCTTGGCATGACCTGCGTCATTTTGTAAACGTTAACGGTAGTGTGGACGGCCGAGGTGGACTTAGTTGGGATATTGTGGGTGTCTGGGTCTAAGTTGCAGAGGTGTGTGCACTATGCGTTTTTATGCTTCTTCACGACATTAATATTTCATCAGACGCCCGAGACATGTGGCTGTTATCAAAGCACATTGCTTGGCAATCTAAGCGATTGAGCTCATGCATCTGAGTCTCCGACTCCTGTAGCCGCAGCTTTCCAGATGTGTGATCACACGACCCACTATTGACGCAGGTATTGAAATTCAAATTCGGCAGCAACCTTTCAATCCAAACCATGCCCCAAGGTAGGCGTCACTGCTGTGATTATGACATGAATTACTCTTGAGCGCGTTGCAGGGAGCCAAGTGAAGTTATTTCGACCACTGTCATTGCAGGGGTCCGCGCTGCAGATAGGAAGACAACAAGCACGTTCCATTTGATTTGCCATCCCTCGAGTTTCATTAATGAAGTCGACGCCCATACACATGGTATTCCATCTGGTGACATGTTCATGTTCTGTTCCCTAGAAGGTTCTTAGCGGAGATCTAACGGTTGCGGGGTTTCCCTTGATCTACCGTATAATCGGTACTTTAGGCATCCACAGCCTGGTATGTTTCCAATTTGTATCGAAGATAAACAGTTGTTTCAAACTCTGTTATCATCGATCATCGAATAGGCATTCATCTGAAATCAGTCACGGGTCAATTGCAATTCCATGGATTCGAGGTTTTTAACTTGAATCCAGGTGGTTCCACGATAGCATGTCATCGCACACCGCTCGCACAGCCTACAGGTTCGTCCGAAGTTGAGTCAATAAGCACGGCGGTGTATGATGCCGACTTTCTACGTTGATGATGTCGTGTTTGATCGGACAGGAATCGCATGTTAGACAAGAAGTTCCAAGCCCGGGAGGGGATTGATCAGTTTACGGTAGCAATACAAGTAGGGCGCATGGAAGGAAATGCGCGCAGGATCCAGGTTGGCTCTCGATTGATTGAAAGTGGCCTCGAGATTTGAAATTCAACAAACCGATGGTAACGATGGGTAAGCATTGTAGATGTCCTATTGAAATGAGCCAGTGATTTGCGCAATACAGATACTGTCGAGGTACAATGAAAACTCTCTGTGATTCAAACTGCACTAGTAACAGCTTGCTGAGAGCATAACACCACCATTGGAAGCATAGAGTGCGCTTTGTTCTTACTTGAGACCTGAGTGAAGTGCACCGGTTGAGGATTGGAGACGGGGTGACAAGACTGAGGACATACCAGTGAACCAAACTTGTAACTTGGCCCTTGTAATTCCATCACTCTTGTCCATGATGGATTGATACGATTCCAAGGCTGCTCCAATCCTACCTACCCTAAAGAGTGCGTAGCACAGGTGCTGATTCGTGGTTTGCCACAGGGACTTGAGGTCCCAGCCGAAGAGCTGCAAAAAAAACACGCAGTTAGCATGAAAAAGATATTTGCTTGCATTATATTAACGTACCACGGTGAATTCCTCGTACATGGAATGAATTGCCAATTTATAGAAGCAAGCACTCGCGTTGACAGCGGCAGTGAAGTGATCGACAGCTTCATTGTGGCGCGCGTTATCCAGGGCGATGTTTCCCAGTTGGACACGTAGATACGCCTGATGTGCGAAGGACAGACGAATCAGTGCTAGCACACGAACCTGGGCTTGATCGATGGCGTGATACTCACTTCCACGATAAGACAAGCAAGGGAATTGACGTTGGGATACACAACTAGCTCTCCGACACGCAGCATTGCCTCTTCATGCTCATTTGCATTGAATAGGGTGATGGTCTGAAAATCGCAATGAAGAACGCAGTATGTAATAAAAATGTTACGTGCCTTTATCAAAAAAAGGAAATGATTGGTCTTTAAATCTCCATTCGTGTACATGGACGCGAGGTCGAAAGCTGCCCTCGCGGCCTGAACCTGGTTTTTACCGCAGAGGGCGATGCCCTGGGAGATATGGCCTGCCAACGAGGGTTGAATGCTGACGGACTATGCATGGCACCATCCTCGTTAGCTTTCGTAAGGGGGCCATGATTCCAAATTATGTACCTTAATTGCGTCATGAAGCGCGTGGTCCCAGTCGCAATTCCGCGCCATAACAAATGCGCGATTGGCATAGGCGGTGTAATTGCTGTCATCGGCTTCAATTTCTTCACTTAGCACTTTTTCAGCGGCAGGCAAATTCCCAGCTATGCACGCATTGCGTGCCGCCGAGTTTAAAGTGAGGACCTGCATGAAGTATGTTCGCATTGCGTTATGAGGATCAAAGGAGGGAGCATGCCTTGAAATCAGAGTAGGCTTGAGCCTTGGGCTAAAAGCGACACTTAGATGATGATGGGGCGGCAAAATGAAAACGAAATTACCTGGTGTGTCGCCAGCTCCTTGAGAGTCAGACCATCCTCAGGTTGTGGCAAAGCTTCTTCAGGCTCGGATACAGGCCATTCTGAAATTTTCTTGTCCGCGCCTCCGCTGAGAATGTGCCTGTCATTTGCGGAGAAGGTGACGCAGTTTACCTCGCCAGAGTGCCCGAATGCGGCGATGGTTCGTCGATCCGACAGCCGCCAGAGGCGAACACGGTTATCATCGGATGCGGAGGCAAGGAGAGTGCCGTCAGAGTTCATGGCAATGGCGCAGATAGTCTTGAAATGGCCCTTCCAGGGATCACCGACCTGCTTCCAGGTCGATGAATTCCATTCTTGTATGGTGAAATTGGCCGCTGAGAACAGCCGTGTACCGTCAGGAGTCCAGGCGAGCGAATTAGATTCTCCACTGATATTGAGATTTGCGATGCGAGACCGTGTGCCTGGGTTATAAATTTGGACGTTATTGGCTGCCGCAATGGCAAGATGTTTGCCAGACGGTGAATACCGAATGCAGTGAACTTCTGCATCACACTGGATTGAATTCTTTTCCGGCTTCCATGTTGCTGTGCTCCACAGCGTCGCGCAGTATGATGATCCACTGGCCAACACTGTACCGTCTGGAGAAAAGTGCAGCGAGTTGAGGGTGATCCCGCAACCGGGACCGGGACCGAGAGAAGGTTGGAGAGATTCGCCGGTGTCTCCATCCCAGATCATGAGCCCCCCGACCCGATCACCGCTTGCTATCAACCGCCCGTCCCGTGATACCGCCAATGCATACACGGGATAGCGATGTCCCTGCGTTTTGCTCAACACAACGCCTTTCCTCAAGTCCCACAGACGAATCATCGTTCCCGAGCATGTGACCATACGTCGTTGATCAGAGAAAACTGCGACTGCAGATACGCTTGCTTCATGATCTCCAAACATTCGAACGGGTGTGGCGCTTGGCATGGCATGCGTCATTTTGTAAAGGCTAACGGTAGTGTGGACGGCTGAGGTGGACTTAGTTGGGATATTGTGGGTGTGGTCTAAGTTGCAGAGGTGTTTGCACTATGCGTTTTTATGCTGCTTCACGACATTAATCTTCCATCAGACGCCCAAGACATGAGGCTGTTATCAAAGCTGACCCACTATTGATGCAGGTATTGAAAACCACTATCGAATATGGGATAAATGAACCCGACCCTTTGACCATCCATAAACCAACCACCTCAGGCAACACTTTTCGGTACCTATAAAGGGTCTTACAGACCCGGTTACTATGTTGTGGGAAACCTATCTGCAAGACCCTTCCTCCCTCCATCTAAAAATAGCTTACAGGTAATTTTAGCTCCTTGCACCTACAGTGCCTCCTGCACTCGCATTTGTAGGCTCTGTAGGCTCTGTCTGTCCATTAGTAGGCTCCCATGATATGCAGGGAGGATCACTTGGTAGGCCGAGGAGGCGTCCTTGGTAGGTATTCGCTTATATCAAACCAAGTAGTCCTAACTATGCTTGTCCCAAGTTCTTATCGCCATGACTCTAACGAACTCCTGCAATACTCGCAAAGCTCAAATTGTATCCTCTGGCCTTGGACAACACTTCATGAGCCCTAGGAAAGCGAGAGATAAGAGGAAGACTCAAGTCCTTGTCAAGCTGCCTGGCGCTGAGCTCAAGCATCGTTGTTTACTTTCTCAAATGCAACGACTCATGGATCCTACATCCTCTAAACCAGGCCGTTCTCTTGGTACCACACTGGAGGGTCCCTCTGGTGAAGCAGACAATATAAATCTAACCAACGACTTCGATTTTGCAGGCGCTGAAGTTGAGACGGCACACGCAGTATCTTCTGATAGGCCCGCAGACTCGGAGACCAGTCCTTCCAAGCAGCGCACTCTTCCAGATAAATCAACGGGTACATTATATGCTAACTGGAAAAAGCTCATACCCACCCTCGTAGACCCGCAATTGAAGTATTATGCGCGCACTCTTGGCCAAGCCCTGGAGACAACTCACAATGTTATCTCTGCGTGTGGCACTCTGTCATGCGCTCAGAGAAGGACTAGTATATTGTGTCTATTCTTTGATAGTAAGTAGTACTTACACTAATGCCCTATCGCACAATCTAACGAGTGTGAAATACGCCAACAGGATTTATATCAATTGATGTACTAAGTTGTGAATGTTCCAGCCTTCCGCAGGTCCTTCTTCATCATGGGCTATTCCCTACTGCACCTTCACAACCTCATATGGCGGTCTCCGTCGATCTATTGTCGTTTTATCGAGCGTTATTTGAGTGCTCTTGCAATGCCATCAACGCTCTCGCATCCGCGCTCAAAACTCACTATTTGCGCCGAGGGTTTCAAGTGACCGACTCACACGTAAGTCATATTTATGTATTGATTAATGCTACTAATGTAAATTGAAGGGTGACATTGTGCAGGAACCCTTTCGTCGTGGTTTAGGTTATGCCATACAGTGGTACAATGTCCTCCAGGTCGAAATCGAGCGCCAGGTCGATGCAGTTCTCCAACAAAGTCGAGATCTTGTGGCTGGTCTTCAATCACCTCAACCACTCGCCTTAGCGCATGCAGAACATTCAGCTGAAATTGGCTTACACCATGGTCAATGTGCATCACTCCTCATCCAACGATGTCCAGCGTGTTTCGGTGGCGCGCTGTTTGGAAGACCCGTTAACCAAGGTGGCGACATACATGTTGCTACCGACGGGAATTTTCATCATCGCCACCGCCGATCTGCCGGCAACTGTCCTCCCTTTTATGAGCCCACCTACTTCCTTCCTAAAGGGTTCATTGACACGGTTGGGCTGCAGAATTCACACACAACGTAAGCGACCTGTGCAAGGTACACACACCCCTTGTCCCTGACGAGGCCATCGACTTGTGTGAGAACGCATATGAAGCTGCTGACAGGAAAGAAGCAAAAAGCGGCGATGGACAGCTTTGACGACACGGGATTGATGGCCCTGATTTGCCGTCACGACATCCCACTTTTTTTTGTTAATATTGATTCCCCGGGCGAGCAACAGAAGTATCCGATTGCGCTGATCGAACATTTGTTCACATTGCTCCCTCCTCAAGCAACAGTGGTGACGCTCTATGACATCGGATGTGTTCTTGCGCGGACCCTTTCAAAAGTATGTACATGCTCTCAATTTCCTCCATTTTCTAATCATTTCCAGTTCGAGATCCTCCCCAAGGATACCTTATCACAGTCTGCACTTCGTGACCACTGGCGATGCACGCCTACAGTCACGAATGGGCGTGTCAGTTGGCGTACAATCCTTGTATGTGCATTGGGCTAGGGTTATCTGATGGTGAGGGCACTGAACGGCTGTGGTCTCGGCTTGTTCGCTTGATAGGTGTCGAAAGGTCGTCATCAGTACGTTATTTTGTTTGTATCCTACTGACATGTACTAATTGCCTTAATTCGTTTAGCGTCAGCGTCGTATCTGGTTAATCGACCGTCAAGCAACTGCGATAGGATCGGAAATGAAATCAGACCTGGGGGACTGGCTTAAACGCCGTCTCAAGCGGGGTGTCAAGGACCAGGGTTCTGCGGCGCTGGATGTCATCAACCGTTCCGAAACATCTGTGGAGGACCTACAAGCTCAGTGGGCTGACCAGCAGGCAATCCCAACTCTCAATTCGTGCGCGTGAGTAGCCACATCATTTTTGTACTATCAGTAGTTAATTAAGACCTCAGACTGCCCCCACCCGTCTGAAGAAAGAACTAGATACCGTCCTTACTTTACAGGCCTGATCTGGATGTCTCGGATCGAGCCTTGCAGGCCACCAAGACTATGCTGGAGAAGGAGGCAGCATCGGATGACACTCTCGATGTCCTTCGAGAGCCTACAGAGGGGCCATGATCGTCTCATGACGAAAGTCGAAGCGTTGTATGCTTCACTTAACGTCAATGACAGGTTTCCCGAGCTCGACGGTGTCAATCTCGACTTTGTTCATGTCCTTCTCATGGCATGCGATCTCAAGATGAATATCCTGAAAGCGTGCAATCAGCTAGTTTTTTCGAATGGGACAAATTGGATCGTGCAGTAGGCGGATCGCACCAAACATTAGGTAAGTCCTCACTGCTAGACTATTCCTACATTCTAACTTTATTTTTCAGGGACGAAGCTTCACCAACATACTCGAAAGGCTATAGCCAAGCGTCAACCTGCGCTGATGACGGCAATCCGAAAGTTTAACTCTTACTGCGAACGGTTGGAGTCACTGTATGATCCTACTTGGACTATTCCCCTCCCTACCCCCCTTCCAACAAAATTAGCTGAACTACGTGGTGACCAGACATTAATGCAGGATGTCTGGGTCACGCCGTCAATGGGAGATGTGCCTCGCTGGTTGGAAGACTGCGGACATCAGGGACGGAATTCGTGCCCTTCTCAAACGTGACCAGTGCCAGGAGGAGCAAAAACGCTTAGGCATGGAGGCTGACAATTTGTGCCGCTTCTTCAGAGAAGAGCTAACTGCACTGGAGCTCTCACTCCGATTGCCCGAAAGTAAGTTTGATTCTCGCTATTTATTCAAGGTCTCATTGATCCGGCCTTGCTCGTTTATAGATAAGCGCTTTCGTGTTCCATTGCAACAATGGCACTCACATTTTATCCGCCTTCAGACGCGATGGTCAAACTCGCTTGCACCATCGGCTCGGTTCACAAGCCGTGCAAAAGAGGCGCTAGACCGCGCTATAGCCTACTCTGGAGATCCTCAAGATACTGTTCTTAATTTGGCTAGCATAACAGTGCAGGACCCTGCTCCAGAAGATGAACCAGTTCGTCCCTGAGGTGGATGACTTGGACTCGCAGGAGCTTGAGCCTGAGCAAGCTGCAGCTTGCAGACATCCTGGAGGGTGATGTTGCTAGAGCGGAGTTTGATGAAGATCAGAACTTAATGTCCAATATGTGCGCTGACATTGTGTGGGATTCCCCAGAGGTACGTCAATGTCGTTGACGGGCCAAACATCACTAATATTTTGTAGGGTCTCCTGATTGATGATTTCCGCGCCCCATCTCAAGATTCGCATGTCATTGTGGCTGGACGGGTAGCGACACGAGTACGACCGTCGATGGGTGGATTCCCCCAACAAGTTTTTGAGCCGAGAGACATCTCATTTCTTGCTTCTCCGACAGCGTACCTGAATGATGTTTGTATCAACGGCTGTGCCATGCTTCTGCAGATAGATATCCCTAACCCCATTGTAGCTATCTTCTCCACGCACGATCTTCCTCGCATTCACTACAATGCAGCCGATGATATCCTTTGGCGCAATACATCCTGGACGCGCTATTGGGAGAAAGATGTGTGGATTATCCCAATTCATAGGCCAGCTAGTGTTGGCCATTGGGTTGTTTGTGTTATTTACTTGTCGAGAAAAGAAATCCATCTCTTTGATAGTCTCGCTGAACGAAAACCGTGGAAACACGACTTGAAAGTATGTTTATTTTGACTTACATGCGATCATGAGTTTGATATCTTTTACAGGACATCATGAAACTTGTTTGTCGGCTTCTGGTAGTCGCACATCAACGAGACAAGCAGGTACATATCGATCTGGATGGATGGGTGGCTCGGCCATTGACTGTGAGTTCAAGCACATCTCTCATGTCTAAACCTCAATTTAACAATTCACGCAGGTCAAACCACTCCAGACTAATGGATATGACTGCGGAGTATGGATATTAGCAGCCATGATTGCTGTCCTACGTGGACGACACATTACGCGACTACAAGAGGAGGAAATGAGCGACTTGAGATATTACCTACATGCTCGTGTACTTTCTATACCTGCCTTCTAGCACGCATATGCTAACAGTACCCTAGACCTACGAATTTCCCATTGGCGAGCCAATCTGAGACCTATACTGTAGAGATATGACACTAGCTTCGTCACATTGCAGCACGTGACCCGAGTCACATTGGTGTCACAGCTTTGAATGACCTGGGGACCTGTGCCACACAAAAAATAGCTTAGCAAATTGTGATGCTGCACCTTGGCTTCTGGCTGATTCATATATTATTGTAAAGCCTGAGAAAAAACAGGTAGAAACTAGCTCGGCCATTGTTGTTTTATATTGTTTTCTGTATGGTTTTCTGTATGTTTTAACATATGTCACAAATTAGCTTGGTCCCCAAAAAATTGGTGTGACAGTCACACAAATAGGGTTTGATGTCGTCGAGGCTGTGACCTGTGACGAACTAGTGTCATATCTCTACAGTATTCGTCTTTCCCTACCATCATGAGCGGGAGGTTACCGCTGAGGACAAATCAGGGCGAACAGAAAGGCTATCATGAGAATACATATCCCTGAACGTCGGCCGTATATCATTAATATACTTGCCGAGGCAGAGAGTCTTCGCCCTACCATCATTGAGCTTGAGGATTACCGCCTGAGGACAAATCATGGCGCATCAGACAGGCTATCATAGAATTGGCATATCTCTGAAATGCCGGCCACATAAAGACTTGCGATATTATGTACATACTCGTGGGCTTTCCTTACCAGTAGACTAGGATCTGCATTAAATTCTAAGTTTTTGACTCGGATTAGCACAGCCTGTCTGCTAACTTGAAGGACATATCATGGTGTGCTGCTACCATATTTGAACACCAAAGACACATCGCAACATGTCAGACAGGCTATCACAGACTGTATGATGAGTTCTATATGCATAGTAGATGTATTGAAGAGCTGTCAACAAAGAACGCTTGTGTAGTTAGATTGACATGCTGCAAATGCCTTCCACTGGCACTACCATTTTTGATCTAACTTCGGCGTGTCCAAGTCAGATGGCGCTCTGTCACATGCAACTCAGTAAGTGTCATTAATATCGAACTCCTACTTATTGAAAAGACTTCTCCCTGCCATCATTGAGCTGCCAGAGGACCAGTCCTACTAACACATCAAACAGGTTATCATAGACTCCGAAATATCCTAACATTCGGCATACTATGTACTAGTATCTTACCTTTCTCGCCATGCCAACATCGCTCGTATTCATCGCCAAACCGCTCTCAGCATCCATCTCACTGTTGGAGAACCTCCTTCCATGTCTAACATCGCACCTGAACAAGCACCAGATGTCGTCAGTCAGTGAATTCATGCTGAGTGCAATGAGCGGACGGTTATCGGACAAGGAAACTTGTGCGTTTCATTAGTGTTCGTACTAAAAGTGCACAAAGCTAATCATGTACAACTGAAGGTAATCCTACTCGTTACAATAGGCTACAAGATACCTGCCGCCGTTTGGTGAAAGTCAATGGCGTGAGTCATTCTATACTGTCATGGAGGATTTCAGGCTAATATATGTCTTGCAGCTCATGTTTTGACGTTAGTAGGAGATATATTCTCTATTCTATTGGCTAATGGACTCCACAGTAGGCTCTTCAGTAGGCCTTCAATCCTCCAGGACCTACTGAAGTCCGATCAGACCGCCGTGAATGTCTCTGCCGAAGAAAACCGGTATGTCATTCGGCTTCTGTTACTGATTACATTCTAACTTGTTATGTAGAAAGAAAACCCCCCAAAAATATATAAGATTTGAGGCTGTGACCATTTTTTTCCCTCTGGCGTGCTCTTCTGGTACCTCTCTGATCTACTTTGGTTGCCTCCGTCAACTCACATCATCCCCCTTGCTCTTGCATAAATTTTGGTGTGTACATGTCTTGCATTTTGTTACATTACTAACAATACTTGTAGAATGACTCAAACCCCACACAACGAGGACACAGATGTGTTCAGGACGGCAGTCCTCTCCCCCTTCCAGATATGATCATTCTTCATCGGGATTTCCTCCCAGCAATGCAGCCTTTCCCCTGGCTGGCGACAACTTCATTTTCCCGCAGTTTGGTGGAGGCCGTCAGTTACGAGGACCCGGAGGTTGAGTTAACTCCGTCAAGATTAAGGAGCACTCTGAAAGCCACAGCGCGGGACACTGGAGTCATCAAAGGTGCCTCCGCTCAACGTAAGGGGGCCCAACAGCCGTCCACAGAAAGTCAAGGCTCAATCACAACCTTGAATGCTGCCCAGGATGACAGCGCCATTACGACCCACAGCGGTCATCATCCCTCGCCATTTACTGGCGAAGGGGCATCATTCACTCCCATGCTGAACACTGGCAACAGCCGTCACCCCTCACCATTTACAGGTGACCTTTCTTCCCGAACACCAGCTCCCGCACCTATCCAGGATATGTTCTATGGTCCGACGAGGGATCAGCCTGCTTGGGCAGGTCAACAGGGTTCTGACATGTTTGGCCTGCTGGGCGCTGACTCCTTCACGGACTTAATTGGCGACCAAGATCTAAATTCATCAGCCTTTGATCAGGGCTTCTCCGGCCACGTCGCGCCATTTGATCTTCAGTGCCCATCTCACTTGCCTCAAGCCTCGCTCGCTCCTCCTCCCTCCACAAACATCAACCCACCTACACCTGACACACATATCCCAAGTCCGGGGTTGCCTCAACACTCACTCGCTCCTCCACCCTCCACAAACATCATCCCACCTACGCCTCATGCACGTATCCCAACCCCAGGGCCAAGTCAGCACCTAGACTTGAGCCATTACTCTCCCACCACAATCTCCAGTGAGCGGTTTCCAGAAGAATGTCTTACTTCACACTCTGAGGAGCCGCCTGTTGTGGGCTGCAGGTCTGCCAAGACTAATGCCGCACTTGATGCAAGCTTTGCGGCAGTTGATCAGACGCTCCTTGAGTTATCCAGGACTACTGGAATGCCGATGCATCAAGTCATCAACCTTTTCATGAAGAGCTGTGGTCGCACTGCAAGTAGCATTAATTATTGGAACCTCTATTCCAATTACTTCAAGGACAACACCAAGCAGGAGCTCGGCCGGCTCGGTCAGAATCTTGCGGTTGGAGAGCGCACACCAAGTAGGTTCTACATATGGACTCATTGCGGTATCGTTATTGACCCTGAAACATAGGTGTAACTAGGCGAAAAGAATGCTATGCAAAATTCAAAGAGCAATTTCCCGACACGTATCAAGATATTCTCGACACCCACGAGGAGCTCGCTTCACTTGGGGCACTGCCTCAAACAATTGGACAGCGCGGACAGGCGTTTCAGAGGTTTCATAGAAGGGTCATGAATATAGTAAGTGACTTCGTGAATGTTTTTGCCTCAAAGCTTACCCGCTGCAGTTGGATGTCGCGTCTTCGAAATTTGGCTTCGAATCGGCCACTGTCATGTGCGGCAAGATCGTGAATCAAGATGCTTCTCTCGGTCATGTGCACACAACACCGGGGGTAACTGATGTAAGTTTATATTATATGCGATGTCACGCACATATTGACGATCTGTCTTAGTTCTTTCTAACGCGATGCCGTGCGGACAATGATACGATTATTGGTCATCTCAAGGCTCAAGTCTAGTGAGCTTCTGAGTTTATTTTGAAGTGTGCGATGTCTTATCAAATGTTACAGTAACACAGTGTCTTTATCTACTGTAGAGGATGCTTTCGCGGAACCGGGAGATGACGACATTGTGTCGCTCAAGGACGCAGGTTCCAAGGACCCTGACTCTAAGGATATGGAAGATGATCAGGCTTCTCAGGCTTCAGACCTGCCGGAAGGACGAGAGGAAATGGGACAAGAAGACAACATCAAATGGATTAAGAGAGAGATTATGAAACAAGTTGGTACGTTGCGACATCGGTACTCTCATCATTCAGACTTGTTGACTACCATACACTAGCCAAGTTCGGAGGCAAATTCGGTACCGACAGGGTGTTCCCTTGGAAGCTCATGCCAAGCGCGCTTGCAGACGACAACATTTGTATCAAGGGTTATCCTGCGCACAAGTGTCTCCTGCCAGGTGAGGCGCGCGACACTACCTCAAATTCAAAAAGCAAGGGTGTCGCCGGCCTCACGCAGAAGGAGGTATTGATTCTCATGGACTCTTTGAAGTCAAAAACGATGTATGTTGAAAAAGTTGATGCTTCAAAACGTGGTGAGCATGATCCGTCCATTGGTTCACATTTTGGTGTTGATTTTCTTGTTTTAATAGTGGCGGTGATGTCATCTCAGCAACCTGTTATTATCGGCGAAGCTCCCCCATCAGACTACTCTCATACAGGCGCTCGACGGCTATTCATTGATGGCCACATAGACTACAATGGTCCTTCTCGCATTCAGGTCAGTGCTGCGACTACCAAGGTCAAGAAATCTACCACTTTGGCCGCAAAATCTACTACTTCTGTTGAAGTACTAGTACCTCCGCCATCCCGGCCTTTTAAGGTTGTTGCAAGGCCTGGACCTCCCCCATCTCGGCCTTTCAAGGTCGTCCCCAAGCCACCCGCTCATGAGGTCATCGAACTTTCAACTTCACCCGATTCTCAAGACGCCAATGACCAACATAATTCAGCAACCGACTCGGAGTATGAAGAAGCCTCTCAGGGCAAGAGGAAGAAACAGAAATCTAGTGGTGAGCCGCCTGCGCCAAAGAAGCGCGCATCACCTGTAGACATTCTCCCCAAAACAGCAATGCCAGCTGGACCTTCGGAAGAGAAATCAGGACCCTCGTCTCAGCATGCTAATGCTTCTCCTATGAAAGGGGGCCCATTATCCCCACTGACGGTCGAGTCGTCTTCAACCGAAGAGCGGGATCTTGTCTTACCCGCTCCTACAAGTAAGTTTGCTCTTTGATCGCTTACTATCTCCCTCATGATTACCAGACAGAGCTAAGCGTCTTCGTGACGGCCCTTCAAGCAAGCCCGGAGAAACAAAAGGTATGGCTTCATCGATTATCTTCATTTTGATGCCCTGAACATTACTTTAATAGGCCGAACTCAAGCACGACCACTTGTGAAAGGTTCGAGAGCAAAACCAAAGCCAACGTCTCGTCATGGTCGGGTCCTTCGTGCAATTTATTCTGAGGACTCTGACTCCGGTAGCGAGAAGATGATGACCACATCCCACCAAATCAACCTGGACAGCATGGATCCATCAGCAACGAGTCAGGCGATTGCGTCCAGGGATAACTTTACGGATCCATCAGCAACGAGTCAGGCGATCGCATCCAGGGATAACCTTACCGCAGACGAGGGCCCTGCATCACAGCTACAGTCCAATACGGAGAGGGATGGGGCGCATGCACCATCTCCTAAACGTGATGCACCTGACATACCCACAGAGTTCACTCCTGCCCCTCAGAGAGGAGGAGGAGGAGATGGAGATGGTGGAGGAAATGGAGGAGACAGAGATGAGGGAGGAGACGGAGGAGATGTAGGAAACGGAGGAGATGTAGGAAATGGAGGAGATGTAGGAAGCGGAGGAGACAGAGGAGGCATAGGTGGAGGCAGTGGAAGAGGAGGAGGATTTCAATCAATGAACGAAGGTTCATTCGGTGACAACATTCCTCCTCATGGAGGCCTACCTGATTCTGACAGGGTCCCTGCAATTATTGACCGTCAATCTGCAGAACCTATGCACTCTCAAGAGCCTTTCCGTCATGAACTTCGCAAACCTCACAGGCCCATTCATCAAGATCTGCGTGGTTATTACCCTCGTGATTATTACTCTCGTGATTACTACAGGGAGACTCACTTCCATAATTCACGTGGTACTCTCCCTCCTGATCCTCGCGGCTCTCTCCCTCCTGATTCTCGCGGTTCTCTCCCTCCTGATCCTCGTGGCCCTCTCCCTCCTGATTCTCGCAGCTCTCTCCCTCCTGATCCTCGTGGCCCTCTCCCTCCTGATCCTCGTGGCCTTCTCCCTCCTGGTCATTGTGGTCCTCTCCCACTCGAGCCTCAAGAGCGCTTGAACCGAGAGCATCACGATCCTCGTTATCCTGGTCATACAGCTTATGAATCTTCGTATTCGGTATGTGACGCTTTCTTAATCTTACATGTTTAATCTAATGTCTTTGCATTCACAGGATTATGGTCACCTGCATCCGCACGATACATACTATTCTCGCAGGTGCAATGCCAATGACAGCGCTCCTGAACACCATGATGCTCGCAGTCGCACGTGCGACTTGTCTCCAGTGACAGAATCGAGCATGGATTACACTATGGAACGGGAGCGCGGCCGCTCATTAACATACTCTGACCACGACAGATATACTCCTGCTTACATGCATGAACATGGATACCCCTCGCGTGCTGATCATGACGATCGTGGCTATGGATTTCCTCCCCAGAGCGGAGGTTACTATAACAACCCTCAAGCCTTTAGGAGAGGATATGACAGAGACTCCAGATGGGCCGATCAGGGAGCGCGCAGCCCATACCACCATAACCATGATGCCAATTCAAATACCCAGCTAGGAGAGCAATCCGGCAACGCACCCCCTTCTGCTTGATCATGTATATTTCCTTTATTCTCCTAGCTCCATCTGATGTTTCTTTTTATCTCCTCAAAGGAGAAGCCATGTTATTGTCACCTCCCTCGTTGCCTGTCTCTGTTCCGTCTCATCAGCCCTTACATTGTTCATAGTATTGTCTGCATCACCTTCGTCTTCTTCCTTTTCAGTACCTCGTCTTTTTAATGCTATACTTCTGTATGTTTTTTGACCATCTCGTTACTCTACCTTCAGTGGCGGTTTTCTTGAATAAATCCAGCATGTTCCTGGGACGAAGTGTGAAATTTTCATTAAACAAGCCCGTAGGACTCAGACTACATTTGAACGAGCTGATCGAGACTCCTTCCTACAAGTACAGGTGTCATCGAGTGTAACAGGCCTCCATACAAACACAACATATTCTTGCTAGACAATCCTACGAATATATTGAAAACGGTCTTCTCATAACTCGCAAACGGTCCTCTCATACCACGCAAATGGTCCTCTCAAACATCAAAAACCGGTCCTACTGCGCCTCGCCAATGGTCCTCTCATACCTCGCAAACGGTCCTACTGCGCCTCGCCAACGATCCTACTGCGCCTCGCCAATGGTCCTCTCATACCTCGCAAACGGTCCTACTGCGCCTCGCCAACGATCCTACTACGCCTCGCCAACGATCCTACAGCGCCTCGTCAACGATCCTACAGCGCCTCGCCAACGATCCTATAGCACCTCGTTAATGTTCCACTCGAATGGCCTATGAGACTTCTGGGACTTGTGTAGTGCGGCATAGGCAAACGGAAATCTTTTTCAATTCACAGAGGTGGAGGTCCGCGTACTTCGAGAGGAATCTGTCTACAAATTTGGGATTTGGGTGGGAGGTCCTTGCAGGAGGGACGTCTTGGAGAATGGTTGTCGCAATGCAGGAAACCCTGTCTGAAAGACCGTGGGAAGCTCTAAAAAGTGCTGCCAAGGGTGCCAACCCAATGCCGAGATTTAGGCGCGGGTAGGCACAATCTTTGATGGCCGTTATTCGAGTTCAAATTCGGCAACAGCCTTTCAATCCCAACCATGTCCCAAGGTAGAACACTTCACTGTTATGATTATGACATGAATAACTCTTAAACGTGTTACAGGAAGCCGAGTGAAGTGTCCTTGCACGTATCTGCGCGGCAGATGGGACGACAGTAAGCGCGGTTCACCTGATTTGCCGCCATCCCTCAAGTTTCAATTAAGTCGACGCCTATATGTGTATTCCGTCTGTTGGCATGTCGAGCTTCTGTTCCCTGGAATATTCTTAATGGCGATCTGACGCTTGCGAGAGGTCCTTCGTTCTACTCTGGAATAAGCACTCTAGGCATGTACAGCCTGGTGTATTTGCAATTTGCATTGAAGATAATCAGTTGTTTCAAACTCTGCTATCTTCGATCATCAAATGGGCATTCATCCGAAGTAGTCATGGGTTAATTGAAATTCCATGGATTCGAGGTTTTGAACTTGCATCTTAGGCAGTACCACTACGATAACACGTCTTCACACCAGTCCATAAAGGAGGGTCGGCAAGCATAGTGTAGTCGTATGATATGAGTACAAAAGGTCATTTGTGTAGTACAGATGCTATCAAGATACAATTCGAGATCTACATTTCAAACTGCACGGGTAACAGCTCGCTGCGAGCCATTAAATGCGTAGAGCGCGCTTCGTTCTGAATGTAGAGCTAAGTGAAGTGCAATGTACACGGGGCGACATTACTGTAGTGTTTAATCGGAGAGAGATCGTGAACTACGCATGTCAGACAGCCAATGAAGTCTTTGGTATTCCAAAGGTTGAGAGGGAATCTTTCAGCTTACAGAGACAGTCTAATTCGAGTGGTGGATGGAAGGAAATGTGTGCAGCGGAAGCAGTAGCTCTCCATCGAGGCTGGTCAGGATTTCAATGGCCTTCAACGAACTAATGATGAAGCCCACGCGCTGACCGTTGCGTGTCAGCGTCGTAGATGTCCTGTTCAAATGAGCCAGAATATGATACGAGTACAATTGCGCGATACAAATCCTGTGAAGGGACAAATGAAAACTACACGAGTGACTGCTCGCTGCGAGCCCAGCACCTCCATTGGAAGCATAGAGCGCGCTTCATCGTTACCGGAGAGCTGAAGTGCGGTTTAGGATTGTAGACAGGTCGACGTTACTGAGTATTTACCAGTGAAGAAAGCATCTAAGCTCATATTTCCACCACTCTTTTCCATGAAAGATTGGTACGCTTCGAAGGCTGCTCCAATTCTGCCTGCACGAAGGAGTGCGCGACAATGTTGCTTGTTCACGGTTTCCCACAAGGACTTGAGGTCCCAACCGAACAGCTGCAAAAAATACACAGTTGAGCATTAACATGATTTTCGGTTGCATCACGTCAACGTACCACGACCAATTCCTCGTACATGGATTGAATGTCCAATTTATAGAATAAAGCACTAGCGTTGACGGCAGCAGTGAAGTGGTCAACAGCTTCGTCGTTGCGCCGGCCGTCCAAGGCAGAGTTTCCCAATTGAAGACGTAGATACGCCTGATGTACGACAGAAAAATCAGTACCAGCACATGCACCTGGGTTTGATCGAGTGCGTATCACTCACTTCCGCGACACGACAGGCGATAGGATCGGCATTGGGACCCATGGCTAGCTCTTCGAGGCACAGCATTGTTCCTCCATGTTCATTTGAACTGAACTGCGCGATGGTCTGAAAATCGTAATGAAGTATGGAGTATGACACACAGATATTACGTGCCTTGATCAAGAACAGGAAATGACTGGTCTTTGAATCTCCGTCTGTGTACATGGACGCGAAGTCAAATGCTATCTTCGCAGGCCAGGGCTGCCCATTGCCGCAGAGGGCAATTCCCTTGGATATATAGCCTACAAACGAGGGCTGAATACTGACAGACTATGTCGTCATCAAAGTTAGCTCCCATAAGGGGGCCGTGATGGGTCGGCCTGTCTCACCTTCATTGCATCGTGCAGCGCGTGGTCCCAGTCACTTCTTCGCGCCTTCACAAATGCACGATTGGCATAGGAGGTGTAATTATTGGCATCAGCCTTGATCTCTCCACTGAGCACCCTTTCAGCCTCATGCAAGTTCCCATTTATGCACCAATAGCGCGCTGTCGAGTTTATAGCAAGGACCTGCGTGAAGTATATTTGCATTGCATTATGAAAGTCAAAGTAGGGAACACGCCTTGAAATTGGAGGAGGTTTGAGGCTTGGCCTAAAAGAGATCATTAGACAAGAAGAGGCGGCAAAATGAACATGAACTTACCTGGTGTGTCGTGAGCTCCTTGAGAGTCAGACCATCATCAGGCTGTGGCAAAGCGTCATCAGGCTCGGATAGTACAGGCCACTCTGAAATCTTGTTGTCCGTGCCTCCGCTGAGGATGTGCCTGTCATCTGCGCAGAATGTGACGCAGTACACCCCGCCAGTGTGCCTGAACATGGCGATGGTTCGTTGATCTGAAACCCGCCAGAGGCGGACACGCTTGTCATCGGATGCGGAGGCAAGAAGAGTGCCATCAGAGTTCAAGGAAATGGCACGGATGGTCTTGAAATGGCCCTTCCAGGGGTCACCAACCTGCTGCCAAGTCGATGAATCCCACTCTCGTATGGTGAAATCAGCACGTCCGCCCGCTGAGAATAGCCGTGTGCCGTCGGGCATCCACGCGAGTGACGAGTTGAATGCTCCATGGATCGTTGAATGACCCTTGAAATTTGAGATGCAAGACCGCGTGCCCGGATTATAAATTTGGACATCATTGTCTGTCGCGATGGCAAGATGTTCGCCAGACGGTGAATACCGAACGCAGTGGACTTCTGCACCACAATAGATTGAATTTCCTTGCTGCTGCCACGTTGCTCTGCTCCACAGTGTCACATAATAGTTCGATGATCCACTGGCCAGCACTGTACCGTCTGGAGAGAAGTGCAGCGAGTTGAGGCTATACCCGTTATAGGGACAAATAGAAGCTTGGAGAGGTTCACCGGTGTCTCCATCCCAGGTACTAATCACTCCACCCATATCACCACTTGCCATCACTTGGCCATCCCGTGATACCGCCAATGCCTTCACGGCGCTGAGATGTCCCTCCGTTTTGTTCAACAGAACGCCTTTCCTCATGTCCCAGAGACGAAGCATGTTGTCGTATGAGCATGTGATCATACATCGTTGATCAGAGAAAACTGCGACTGCAGATACGCCTGCTTCATGATCTTCAAACATTCGAATGGGTGTGGCGCTTGGCATGAGGTGCGTCATTTTCTGGACATCGACGGTGTTATGGACGGCAGAGGTATACTTTCTGGGGAGAATTGTGGGTGTCTGGGTCTAAGTTGCAGAGGTGCGTATACTGTGCGTTTTTATTTCTTCACAACATTGATCCCTCACTAGCCGCCCAAGACACGAGGCTGTTATCATAAGCGCCTTGCTGAAGAATCCAATTGCATTTCCAGATCAGTCTATGTACGAACCTGGTCATATGACGTACCATCATTGCACCCAACAATCCAGAAAGCGACTCGGTATAAAAATTTAGGTGCGGGCAAGCACAATCTTGGATGGCCGTCATGCCAGCTCAAATTCGGTGGACGCAACAGGTTGAACCTTCCATTTGTAAGGATTGCATATCCTCTACACACCGATCACGCTTCAAAGCGAAGACGATGTGACTCCGTTACTCTTCGCATCCGAGTTACAAACTTCCATTTTCATTTCCTTTTACGATCTTACCTTGTACTCACACTTCACAATCCCTTTCTTGGACCGAGTATTTTCACCTCACCATATGCTCTTCATGCCGATTCCGGCCTAGCTGTCAACCATTCGAAAACGTATATAAATCATTCATGTACTCTCGTATCTAATAGGGAAGTCATAACAGAATCCCAGACGCTGATTCCCCGCTCCAAGCTCGACCGAGAACTATCGCAGAAAGTCCTCGTCTTATACGTTTTCTCTACTCGTCTCGTTCGCCGTTACGCTCGTCACTTATCTACTTCGTCTCGTTACATTTCCCCTTCGAACTCACAACAAGCCTTACACATTGTCAATACCAAGCATGCCCCATGCTCCCAGTTTATTGCCAAGTTATTTCGACCACTGTCACTGTTGCAGGGGTCCGTGCGGCATCTAGGAAAACAACAAGGTTCACCTGATTTAAAATTCCTCGAGCTTCACTTAAGTCGACACCCATACACATGGTATTCCATCTGGTGACATATTGAACTTCTGTTCGCTGGAATGATCTCAGCGGACATCTGACAGTTGCGGGGCTTCCTTCTATTCTGGAATGAGCACGTGTTTGCAATTTGCAATGAAGATAATCAGTCGTTTCAAACACTGCTATCATCGATCACCAAATGGGCATTCAGGCGAAAACAGTCATGAGTGAATTGCAATTCCATGGGTTCATCGCACACCGCACGCACAGCTCACAGCTTCGTCTGAAGTCGAGTCAATGAGCACAATCCAACTATGTACTTTGACAATGTCGTGTTTAATCGAACAAAGATCGAGAACCACCCGTGTTAGACGATTCATGATGTCATAGAAATGGGAGGGAATGGTTCAGTTTATGGTGGCAGTCCAATTCGAGTGGGACGCATGGAAGGAAATACATGCAGGCTGGTTCTCGATCGAGGGTGGTGAGAATCCGAGCGAAGTCCGGCTGAGGAATTTAGACGCTATATCATTTTATATGGACAAAGACAGAGAACTAGGCGTGTTAGAAAACCAATGAAGTCGCGGTGATCCAAGTCTGGGAGGGAATTGTTCAGCTTACTTAGTGGCAGTCCAATTCGAGTGCACATGGACAGTAGCCGAAAAAGGGCACACGCCGACCTGTGGGTGTAAGTGTTGTAGATGTCTTGTTCAAATGGGCCAGTATACGATACGAGTAAGGCTATTTCGTAATACAGATGCTGTCGAGGAACATGAAAACGACCGCCCGTTGCGAGCGCAGCATCTCCGTGGGAAGCATGGAGTGCACTTCGTTCTTACTGGAGAGCTGAGTGAAGTGTGGTTGAGGATTATAGACATGTTAACGTTACTGAAGACTGACCAGTGAAGAAATCATCTAAGCTCGTATTTTCACCACTCTTGTCCACGAATGATTGGTACGATTCGACGGCTGCTCCAATTCTACCTGCCCGAAGGAGTGCACGACAGTGTTGCTTGTTCACTGTTGCCCACAAGGACTGGAGGTCCCAACCGAAGAGCTGCAAAACATATGGAGTTGAGGATGGATTCTCAGTTGCGTCATATCAACGTACCACCACCAATTCCTCGTACATAGATTGAATGTCCAATTTATAAAAGAAGGCACTAGCGCTGACGGCAATAGTGAAGTGGTCAACGGCTTCGTCGTTGCGCTGGTTGTTCAAAGCAGAGTATCCCAGTTGGAGACGCAGATACGCCTAATGTGCGAAGGGCAGAAAAATCAGTACCGGCACACGAACCTAGGCTTGATCGAGTGCATAATACTCACTTCCACGATGCGACAAGCAACATGATCCGCATTGGGGTACATAGCTAGCTCTTCGAGGCGCAGCATTGCCTCTCCATGTTCATTTGAACCGAACTGCGCAATAGTCTGAAAATCGGAATGAAGTATGGAGTGTGGCATAAAGATATTACGTGCCTTGATCAAGAAAAGGAAATGGCTGGTCTTTACATCTCCGTTCATGTACGTGGACGCGAAGTCAAATGCTATCCTCGCAGCCCAGAGCTGCCCTTTGCAGCAGAGGGAAATTCCCTGGGAGATATGGCCTACAAACGAGGGTTGAATGCTGACAGACTATGTCATCATCGAAGTTAGCTGCCATAGTAAGGGGGCCGTGATGGGTCGGTCGGTCGGTCTCACTTTCATTGCATCGTGAAGCGCGTGGTCCCAGTCGCTTCTTCGCGTCCTCACAAATGCACGGTTGGCATAGGAGGTGTAATTATTGGCATCAGCCTCGATCTCTCCACTTAGCACCCTTTCAGCTTCATCCAAGTTCCCATTTATGCACCAATAGCGCGCTGTCGAGTTTATAGCAAGGACCTGCGTGAAGTATATTCGCATTGCATTATGAAAGTCAAAGTGGGGAACATGCCTTGAAATCGGAGTAGCCTTGAGCTTTGAAATCAGAGGAGGCTTGAGGCTTGGCCTAAAAGAGATCCTTAGACGACGAAGGAGCGGCAAAATGAAAATGAACTTACCTGGTGTGTCACCAGCTCCTTGAGAGTCAGACCATCCTGAGGCTGTGGCAAAGCATCCTCACTGGCAGGCTCGGATGCAGGCCACTCTGAAATCTTGTTGTCCGCGCCCCCGCTGAGGATGTGCCTGTCATCTGCGGAGAATGTGACGCAGTACACCCCGCCAGTGTGCCTGAACACGGCGATGGTTCGTTGATCTGAGACTCGCCAGAGGCGGACACGGTTGTCATCAGATGCGGAGGCAAGAAGAGTGCCGTCAGAGTTTAGCGACATGGTACAGATACTCTTGAAATGACCCCTCCAAGGATCACCGACCTGCTTCCAGGTGGATGAATCCCACTCTTGTATTGTGGGATTAGCCCCTCCGCCCGCTGAGAACAGCCGTGTGCCGTCGGGCGTCCACACGAGTGACGAGTTGTATGCTCCACCATTGATGGTTGAATGACCCGTGAAATTTGCGATGCAAGACCGGGTGCCTGGATTATAAATTTGGATATTCTGGTCTGTCGCGATGGCAAGATGTTCGCCACACGGCGAATACCGAACGCAGCGCGCAGTTGCACCACAATTGATTGAATTCCCTTGCTGCTGGCACGTTTCTGTGCTCCACAGCAACAGATAGCCCAATGATCCACCGGCCAGCACCGTGCCGTCTGGAGAGAAGTCCAACGATCGGAGGGGAGAACCAATATTAATGCGGGTAGAATCCACAACATGGAGTGGTTCGCCGGTGTCTCTATCCCAGGTCATGAGCCCTCCGTTCCAATCCCCGCTTGCTATCACTTGGCCATCTCGTGATATTGCCAATGTACTCAGGTCGTCGCTATGTCCCTGCGTTTTGTTCAACACAATGCCTTTCCTCAAATCCCACAAACGAAGCATGCTTCCCGAGCATGTGACCATACATCGTTTATCAGAGGAAACTGCGACTGCGGATACACCTTCTTCATGATCTTCAAACGTTCGAACGGGTGTGGCGCTTGGCATGAGTTGCGTCATTTCCTGGACGTTAAGTGTATTATGGATGGCCGAGATGGACTTGGTGGGGAGATTGTCGGTGTCTGGCTCTAAATTGCAGAGGTGCGTGCACTCTGCGCTTTTATGGTGCTTCGCAACATTGATCCCTCCCTAGACGCCCCAAGACATGAGGCTGTTATCATAAGCACTTTGCTTGACGATCTCAGTGACTGAGCTAATGCGTTTGCCTCGTGTCGCCGCAGCTCTCCAGATCAGTCTATCAACCTGATCGCATGACCTACTATCACTGCAGGCTTTGGAAGACACTATCGAATATGGGATGAACGAACATCCAGAAAAGTCCAGAACCAACTCAATACCGATTTAGGCGCGGGCAGGCACAATCTTTGGCCGCCGCCGTTATACCAGCTCAAATCCGGCTGGCTCATCAGCAGCTTTTCAATGTCCCAAGGCTGGACGATCAGTATTGGTGCGCATTAAGACACGATTAACTATTGAACGTGTTGCAGAAAGTCGAGTGGAGCCACTGTCATTGCAGGGGTGCGCGGGGCAAATCCAGGAAGGCAACAAGCACGGTCAACCTGATTCGTCATGCGCTCTCCCTCGAGTTTCGATTCAGTTGACGCCCAAATACGTGGTATTCTTAGCGGAGATCACACGATTGCGAGGCTTCCTTCGATCGCTTTTGGTGTCACCATCATCATACGCATGTATGATCTGTCATTTGCAATGAAGATAATCAACTCGACTATAATCGATCATCGAATGGGGATTCATCTGCATTCATGCGAAGTCAGTCATGGGTTAATTGCAATTCGATGGATTCGAGGTTTTGAATCGATGACTCCCGCTTACATCTAGGTCTGTTCTGTGATCGTTTGTCTTCTTGCCTGTTGCTTGGGTTGCCCCCTATGCTAGTATTCGCGTGCGGCTCCATATTTTCCTACACGACATGAATGGACACTTGGGGATAGACACGCCGAGGCATTTTCTGTTGAAATACATGAAGTTTCTTCACTTAAGGTATTCGTGGTTGTTTTCAATCGCTTTGGAGATCTCACTCAACGTTCTTTATTCGCTGGTGGCCTATTCCGACGTTCTGCTTCGGTGGCGTTAGGTATGTCATGTTCCCTTCATTTTGCCTCCAGGACACTCACAGTATCAATCACACTGTCGGCATCAACGTCACGGCTCGGAGTAGATCGCGGGCTTGCAAGATGCGATCGAAATTCCTGCGTGCTCGCTGAGAAGAGGACTGGAAAGGACTGGAACCTCCAACGGGACCCAGCCGCCGGACATTACAAGATTACCCGGGCTTAATGAAAGGATGCCGAATTGGTATGAAATAACCGTTTTCTGAAGTCAGTATCGTGATGTTCTCCCTGTTTTCGTGGCCCCCTTTCGGAGTCACCACGAGTCGGTTTCTTAAGACATTGTTTATCTCGTGTGTAATACTTGTGCCGTGTTGGATTGATTGTTCGTGTGGTGTGGACCAATATGTCCCTAACGGCGCGCGCCCTTGTCCCCCCGACTGTGAAAACATTGTTGATATTGACACGAGTAGACGAAGTCAAGGATATAACTGTGACCTGTCCTTGGTTTAATACTTAGGTCGACCAAGCGAAAACTACACAGAATCTCAGCGCTAAGCCTTGAGACATAAATCACTAGCAGCTCGTTTCATATCATTACTAACTCTCGGGCAAGCACAAAGGAAGCTGCAAAGAACAGGATATCACCGACGACCGCGTCCGTTCTTTTCCTTCATCGCAGTTCGTTTTCTCTCCCGCTCCTCTTCCCGTGCTCTCGCACCGCGTTGACGAGGATCGATAACCTCGTAATCTCTCTCAGCCTTCTTCGTTTCCTCCCCATCGTCCTTCGGGAAGTGCAGAGCATGGCCAATAAATCCGCGGTCGTCGTCCACTTCTATACCCGGATCCTCACCACCAGGAACGGCTCCACCGCCACTGTCGTCCGCACGATCGCCCTCCTCTTGAGCATCCTCCATCTCCACATTCGCGTTTGACTGTAACAATCCCCTGAAGCTGTTCAAGGCAGCTAATACATCACCCTCGTCTTTCTTGCCCTTCCCTTTCTTCTGCAATCCACGCCCTTTGGAGTACTTGGCAAGTCCTTCCTCGAGATAGGATTTCGTCTGCTTAGTTTTCTTTCGCGCAGCTTCCTCGTCACTGTCCTCACCACCTTCTCGTTTGCGCGTCAGTCTACGGATCTCACCCTCCATCTGCTCGATTTCAGCACGTCGGGCATCACTGGATTTCACGCGTCAACTTGAAGCACAACAGGGAATTAGGGATATAAAACCTTCCAGAAGCCTTCTCTTTCGCGTGGGTTTCGCGGATTTTCTTGATGTCTTTGTCTGCATCCTCGGATTTGCTGCTCTTTGAAGGCTTTTCGTGCTGATGATATTTGCGTTATTCGTCACTCTGCAGGAGCTGAAAGAGATGTACCTTTAGTGATGATTCCTTCTCAGGTGCACGTTCCCGAGGTGGTTCTTTAGATTTCTTCGGAGGTCCGAGCAGAGATTCTGGCATCGGAATCCCCGTGGCGTCGGGATTTTCGATCACTGCAACCTTCTGCTTAATTGTCAATCTTAAAAGTTCATTAGCTTGCGTACTCACAGTCTGGCCGTGCAATATTTTTCTTCTTGAAGGCCACGGGTTCCGTTTCGTCATCCTGATCTCCGCCGAAGCTCAGAAGTTTTACATCCCTTCGCCCTGTCAGCAAGACAAGAATAGGGTACAATTTCTAACTTACTTTTTAGCACCTCTCCGACGTTCTGCCTCTTCTCGTTCTCGTTGACCAGCTTCTCGTGCTCGCTGCTGGGCACGCTTTTCGGCAGCAGTGATTCGGGGTATGATGTCTGGGAATGGATTGTCGACTATTGTTATCGACTTGATTTTGGGAGGACTGTATGATGAAAGCTCGTGAGCTTTGAAAGGAAAATATCGCTACGGGTACGTATCAAACCTACTACACGGGTCGGTCATTTTCACCAATTTCTAGAAAGGGAGAGTCAATGTGAGTCGACCAAGCCCCGTGCGAGAGTCACTTACCCATCTCTCCGATTTTCATGACGTCTGAGCCAAAATCAGTGAGAAAACATCAAACTATGTCTAACCTCCAAACGTACTGTACACGGTGTCTCCCATTACCCTCCCAAACAACGTATGTTTGCCGTGTAGTTCATCCGCTCTGTCTATGCCACAGGAGTGCGTCAAGGGCTTCAATTATCAACTCGCAATGAAAGGTTTCTCACCGAGGGTAATGAAGAACTGCGAGTCGTTAGAATTCTTAGTTCCATTGTTGGCCATAGCGACAAGCCCACGGTGAGCATACCGCAATCGCGGGTGAATTTCGTCCTCGAATGGTTCTTTGGCCTAGTGTGATGACCGTGCAGCAACGTGGACAAAGACAAGACACACCTCCATAGAATGACTCCCCGCCTCCGCCCGTCCCTGTTTTATCACCGGTTTGGACTAGGAAACCCGGTACGATTCTGCAAGGAAAGTTAGAGGCCTATTTGGAGCACATGGAGCACAATACTGACCTATGAAAGATGACGCCATCATAATAACCTGACCTGCGAATGAGTTGGGCGCCTTGGTTTCAGAGGTAAGCCAATCCCTGACCTTCGAGTGCGAGCGCGATGAAGTTCCGGCATGTTTTTGGTGTTTCCTGAGTGTAAGCTCAACAACCAAGCCAGACACTCGACGAACACGGTGAGCGCACCTTTGACCAAAGTTCGATATCTATTTCGCCTGCAGTCGTGTCAATTACCACTCGTCCGTTTGTTGGGAGCGCCATGACTGCTTGCAAGGAAGGTCAACTGAGAGTCGTGCAGCTAGTACCGGACTTAGGTTTATTACCCGGAAGTGGACAACCCCAAAAAGGTATGTAATTCCAGTTTACCTGCTGTACGCTTGTTTTCTGCACATATATCATGGGTCGAGTACGGCGATCTCGTACACACCATGCACAACGCGATGTGCATCGAGCATCCCGTACAAGGGTATGCACCTATTTTTTGGTGTCCGCCCGTTTGTTGACTTCCTTCAGGCTCGCACAAAAGACCTTGATCAAATTCAGCTCATTGATCTAGACCCAAAGGTACTAAAAATCTATTCAGCCCATGATCTCCATCTAAACCTCTACATAGAATCGCGCTGCTCTCGAAGCACAACCCCTCGATTTCGAAAAACCTGGCCTTGCTCAGCATTATTGCGTCGAATGTGCAAAGTAAGTCTGCTGTCATTTCTTTCCAGCCATGATAATCATGTCGTTGAACAGACACTTTGAGACTGATACCGCGCTCCATTCGCATTGGAGGGGCAAAATACACAAAAGACGATGTAAAGCTCTGAAGGAACCTGCATACACGATAGAAGAAGCGGAAAGAGCAGCTGGATTGGGGCGAGAAGGAAAAAGAGTACCAATTTCTGCACAAGCCATGACGACAGATACTTAGGTACGAGAATTATGTCGAGGTCTTTTTTTCATTGCTCACATACTTATGCCCTGCAGGGACCAGTGTATGACTGGATGGTCGTCGGTCCTAGATCATGCCTTTGTCTTTCTGGTTGGGAACTACCGACTACATGTGACAGCTGCTCGAACTGGATTATGCCCTCGAGTCAAGCATTAGTGGTGTTATCCAGTGCGCAGGGCTCATAGGATCACCGCGAGAGGGATGATCGACGTCAAGTCGAAATTACTTGCGTCGCTCTAGTTCTTGTTTGCTTTTTCTATTACTCCCGATCTTGCTCAATCAAGGTTCACTACTGTTGCTCCACACCAGGAAATAACTTGTTCCAAGACAAGTATGAGCAGCAACTGTGGATATCAACTATATAGTCAGCGGAGAAAGGCTCACATTTTATGCTGCAGGGAACAGTAGACGCGAATAAGGCGACATAGAACGTGAATCGCAAAGCGTGCACGTCGAAATCGTCTCATGATCGCGCACTCTGACTACCACTAAACCACTAATTAGCCCGAGCTTTATAAATGCCCAAACAACATGGTATGATCAGATCTATGAGACCCTATGACAATTAACGTTAATTAACGGTCATTATCACTTCACTGAAAAAAACCCAGAATCATCCGCACATCACAGATTCGAGATAATAGTTTACGGTCACCTAAAAATGTTAACAAACAACGCTACATCCACCCACCCATCTTTTGCTCATGACGTCGCAACCTGACCCCCAATCGACATGTCCAAAAACTGGTTTTGTAAAGCATGCACACCACCATGCGCCCCAGCACCTTGTGGGTACGGAGCGCCGGGTTGGTGCTCGCCCGATGGTGGATTGCCATACCCTGGCGCCGGCGGTGAACTCTGAGAGTAACCAGCTGCCGCGGGGGGCCCATAGCCATTGCTCGCCGGTGGGGCATACCCGTGCACCTCAGACCCCGACCCGGCAAATCCACCCTGCGCAGTCGGAGAGCGCTGTTGCTGATAAGGTGGAGAATGATAACTATACGGGGCTGGTGCACCTGCAGTCATAGACGACGTCCGTTGCAACGGAGACACTCCGCTAGCTGCACTGGTTGGTGACATCTGCAGGGCAGATGCGGAGTCTTGGTAATATGGCTGCGAGGGGTATTGGCTTTGTTGGGGGCTGGGGTTCATGTATGATGTATGTTGGGAAGTAGGCGATTGATGCGCGGCTTCTTGGTGTACAGGTTGTTGCTCAGGCTGAGCCTGAGCCTGAGCCTGGTATGGATCCTGTGACGATTGATGTGATTGAGGGGATTGCTCTGGCGGTGGCGACGCGTCCTTTACGCCTGGTACTGAAATAAAGTACACCGCTCCAGCAGTGTCCATTCCACCCTGCGCATAGTATTGCGCCCACGCCTGGACGTTCGGATCTGAGTATGTTGCATTCGGATCGAAAACGTAGGGTGGGCCTGCACTTTGAGGTTGTAGTTGCTGTGGTTGCGGCTGCGGTTGCAGTTGTTGGGCATGTACTCCGGGTGAATACTCGGCTGGCTGTTGTGCCTGTGGTTGTTGCTGGGGATAAAGTTGCTGTTGAGTTTGCTGCTGGGAATAAGGTGTTGGCGAAGTCTGCGGGTACGGCGTCTGTGCGGGCAGAGGGTGCGGTGCTCCGCTAACGGGGCCACCGTAAACTTGCGCTTGTTGGTATGCATATGCAGGGTCAGGATGTTGTGGTGGTCCAGCATGAGGCTGGGGTTGGAGCGGTGGTTGGGACTGGGGCTGAGGCTGAGGCTGGTAGACATTACTGGGACCTCCATATCCATACGGCTGGGGTTGGTCGTACCCGTATCCGTAGGGTTGTGCGGGGTGCGGACTGGTGTCGTACACTACAGAACATAGTGAGATACGATGACAATAGAGAGCTCTATTGCTTACTCGCAGCGTGACGCGCAAGGCTATCTTCCATTATCCGATCAAATATAGTTCGGGCTTTCACGAAGGACTCGTTCATCGATACCAAATCGGCTGTGTAATTCATCAATCCAATTGACCAGCGAAAATCGGGAAAGAAACCGTACCTCGCTTCTGGCTGTACTTGTCAATGAGCTTGACAATCTTGGGACGGAGGGCCATGCATGAGCGGTATAATTCCTGAATCTCCTCGTTATCGGCTAGGTTCTCTCTTGAAGCATCCAGACTCCGCAGCATTGTCAACAACCGATCAACGTTCACAGCTTGAGCGAAGACAGCTGCTTCCTGCTCTGCCTCACGCGCAAGTTCAGCGGCAGTCGGCTCAGGGAGGGGTTCCTGCGCGTAGCGGAATACATGGCGAGCAGAACGAGCGCGACAGCAACGATTGAGAACATGTGAGATTATCATGATCAAGCAGGAATAAAGAGAGACGTACAACATAATTCACGGGGAATATTCCTGTGCGTCCCTTCAATTGCCCTCGCCACCAATCCTTGTAGCCTCGATCCACAACCTTGATCACGTCACCTTTTTCAAAGGCGAGTTCGCCGGGTTCCGTTGGCTCAAAGGTGTGCAGGGCGCGGACACGAGTGACTACTGGTGTAGAGAGTTGGGACGGAAGTGACGATGTCGAAGACGCAGCCATGGCTGAAACTCCGCCACTCGTGGCAGAGTATCCCGTGGTTGTCCTGGCATTTGAATTGTGACTATTCGATGTATACGCGGGAGCCTTTGGACTCGGCGAGCGCGCTGGGACATATCCAGATGCATGCCTTTGTGCACCGGACGAACTAGCTGAGGTAGCAGGTGCGTAAGTAGATCGCCCGCCCTTGTCGCGCATGCTCATTTCAAGGACACGTTGGAGTTCCTCTTCCTCACGCCGCCGTGCCTCGTCGTCGACGGTTGGCGGGGGTGGCTCAGAGGGGGTTTCGAATTGATAGTCTGTGAGGCAATGAATCAGTCGGGATACCGCAGGGTAATGCAAGGTAAGAAGGTGTGAGAATGATGGGAATCAGAGTTGGTGGAGACGGGGTGGATCAAAGGGAACGTACTCTTTGCTTTCAGATTGTTGTAGCAGTCCTCCATAACTCCTAGAGTAGGTTCGCTTTCAAATTCTGATGTCCACATCGCAATGAGGCCGAGAGCCCTCCGACGGACTTTTTCATGTGTTGTCTGTCAAGGACCCAAGTCAGTTTCGTCCGAAGTGTAATATGCGGGACTAAAGGGCAAGCTCTGAACAGGAGTATGCACGCACCCGATCAACGATAAGTTTCTCCAATGCCCCAGTGAATGCTCGGCTAGCAAGCTCGCGATGAAGTGCGATACCACAATTCTTTGAGAGTGATTCTCCTAGCGAAAGTGCGTAGAGTTGTACATTTGGGCTACGATGGGCCAGACGCTTCAAGAGTGCTGCGATCACGTTACGGGCACTGCCAAACGAAATTCGCGTTAACATCGGAAATTATCAAGTCTCCAGAACCAGCAAGTTGACTGGTTTGAGATCGTGATGCAGCGGAAACAAGGCTCACCCCTGTTCTCCTTCTTCTTGTACTTTATCACATAGATTGAGAATGACCTCCCAGTTCTCATCTGTCAAGTTCTCATCGGTGGCCTTAGCTGAGATACGTTAGACATTGTATCAGGATACAACGACCGACACAGCGAGCATTGCCCACGCACCCACTATATCATCGTAAGGATTGGGTTGGCCTGCTCTGAACATGGTCGCTTTCAGCTACCTGGTCGTTGAACAAGATGACGGTTAGATGCAAGTCAGATGCACAGTAACATGCATCAGCAACTGCGGAGGCTGTGCTGTGCCGCAAATATCCGTTCCTCCCAACATCAGCTATCTTAATCCCAAGTCATATACCATCCTATACATTTTACATTCTACAATGGCCAGAAGTAAGTCTAATAGTGGATTATGATCCAAGTTGATGTTATCTGACTTCCAACAGTTCCCCGCAACTTCCGCCTGCTAGAGGAGTTAGAGAAAGGAGAGAAGGGCATAGGCGATGGCAGTTGCTCGTATGGTCTTATGGACGGCGACGATATAATGATGAGCAACTGGAATGGAACAATTCTTGGCCCTGGACATGTAGGTATTCTCAATCAGTATCATATCGCCTGCTGATCGATAAACTTGATCTGCTTCTGTAATGATCACTCCCCTTTGTCTCGACCGCTTCTCTTCGGGACCGCTCTTCTGCCCTTACATGAAAACCTGCACGCCTCTTGCAGACTGTCCACGAGAACCGCATCTACAGTCTAAAGATCCATTGTGGCGACGACTACCCCGACAAGCCACCCAACATTCATTTCATCTCCCGTGTCAACCTCCCTTTCGTATCTCAGACCGATGGCAAGATTGATCCTATGAGGCTCAGTGTGCTCTCTCAGTGGGGGCGGGATAGTAGTATTGAGACGGTCCTTGTCGGTATCAGGAGGTATGTACATCCCTTCCTTATCTCGTATCTCGATTTCTTGCCATCAACAATGTGTGATCATGAGGTCGTTACTGATGTACTGCCTGTACAGGGAGATGGCAACAGCCAACAATCGGAAGCTTCTTCAGCCTCCAGAGGGGACCACCTTCTAGAGTCACTTTTATCCATACAAGACGGACTATCAGCCCATTTGCAATGTACAACATAAATTATACAAGATATACCTCGACGACGAGGCATTTTCCGATGGGTTATATATGTATTGGGGAGGGACTTTGACCTATTCAGTGAATCCAAACTCAGATCTAGGTATAATGATCATCGCAATCGTTCCAGATCTGCTCAACTATGCACATACATGAAGCCTATGCATGCACAATCAGTGAACCCTTTCACTGGTAGACGCAACAGGCGACAAGCGGTGAACTTCTGCACCCTGTTTCAGGTCCGCCCCACCAGCGTAAAAATCTGTCTTAGGGAAGTCAATTCTCTATTTTCTTTAGCAACTCGATAAGATGCTCCAAGTTCTATTCGAACGCGACTCGATTGAGACTCATATTCAGAGACGGTGTATAGATGACGGACAGTATGATGTATGCATTGACAAGGGCGCTGCAGTGATCTGACCGATGAGCCATAGATGGTCAAGAATCGAAGCGCGTCGTACAGCGATCATGCGGAGTTTACTACCAGTGTCATTTTTGCGGCGCTGAGAATCACCTCAGCGAAGTCGGGCCTCTGTACATGTCAGACTCCGGTTGCTCAATTGATTGGTTGGCATGTTTCCCTTCTCGGCCCTCAATGTGTCTAACAACCACAAGTCGAGTATGCAATCGACGTTTTCAGATCTCCTCATAGTGCGATTTAGAGCACTCGATTTTGTAACATTGACTTCAATCACACGACTGACGCAGTAATGCGTCTTCGCAAATTTCACGTCCAGCAACCTGACGGTATGTTATCATGTAATGTCGCTACCAATCTTGAGCTGGATACTCAATGACGTTCCGCTCTCAGTTGGAGCGTCACGGTCTGACCATTCATTCAACCCTAGTCTAAGCCGAGCACCAGGATCTGAAGACTGGAATGGAAGAGTACACCGAACTCGCGTCGGAGAGGCTAGCGGCAATGTCTCACTGTTAGCTGTTGCGTTATCCCGTCTTTTTAGCTGCTTTCCTGACGCTGATACGTTTGTTCGCGCTCGTGATTCATAAGTTACCTTTACGACTATTCATTCAACCTTAGTCCGAGCCGAGCACCAGGATCTGGAATGGAAAATTTCACCAAACTCGCTTCCGAGAGCTCCTTGAGGTGCTCCAGAAACTGTGCCGACGGTGTCCCACTCTAGTATGCGTTGCTTCAGAACGAAGCAGCTGCACTGTCAACAGTGCTTATACATATCACACCGGATACACTTGAAGGCAAGTGTAGTATTAATCACTAACCCAGCTGACCATGTAGTGCACTCTTCCCACTCCACTTCTCTTGCAGTACCAAAGGGATGGTCTCTCTCCTAGTAGATATACTAGGCATCATGTGGTGTGGCACGTGCAGCTTTTCTCTTGAAGATTAGCCTTGTTGCAACCTTTGTGTATAATCGCGAGGCCTTTGACCATTCAAGCGGTGAGCTTCCGACTCTCTGGAGCATGATTGCTTACTTGAACTTCCCATTAGTAACCGGAATTTCAACAACTATATCATCTCGGCTTCAGCCCTGTGAGCTTCAGTTTGAACGAATGCCGTAACTGAGATGTAATGACAAACTTCCATCAGTCGACTGCAGTGTAAAGGGCATGTAAAGTTGTGTTGGTTGAAGGGACATCCAGCGAATCCAAACTCAGATCTAAGCATAATCGCAATCGCAATCGTTCCAGAGCTTCACTTATACATACTTGCAATATGTAGATGTACAATACTAGCTAGGCACAATCGGGTTGTGTTGTCTGCAGTAGCCTCATATTACGTACCTCAATCGTCTTCCTTCGCTCTCCTACGTCTTCATTACCGTCTGATCAATCAGAATGCCCTTCCCGTTGCTCAGGGATTTTGGCAAGGTAATCCCAGTTCGTTTGAGGCGCCCTACAAAGAACGGAGTCACACAATGCAACCTGAACTCGACAGCTGCCAACCATGCGAGCGATTGCTCCATCCCCGCTAGCATCACTAGCAGTGCCTTGTCCTTTGCTTCATCCGTTCACACTTCTAATTCATTGCTAGTGCACCCTGTTTCTGCGAGCAGAGAGCCGGGTCTCGAAGTCCCCGCCAATGTTTCTTCCGCCACATACTCATGGGGTGTATCCCCTGCCCGCGATGCTTCCGACATGGCTCAACTAGCTTTGCCCTTAATACAGGCTGTTGCAGGTGCAATTCCACTTGTCGGTGCTCCGGTGCAATCGGCCATCGGTGGATTATTGACAAGCCTTCAAGCTATAGATGTGAGAGCCTGTGTGATTGCGAGGTCGATTCTTGTTTAAAAGCCATACAGAGACGTGGTCAGAATACGGCGGACCTAAATAGCCTGACATTGCGACTCGATCGACTAAGCCGCGATTTGTGCAACGCTGCACCTGCCCGGGATCCTCTTGAACAAACCCGGAGGGATTCCCTTGTTAGGTACACACCTTTCTGATGTGTGCTTGAATTCACCCGACATCAAGTCGCACTTAGGATGCTGCAAGACACCTCAGCCAAAGTGACAGTATTGAATAAATGTTGTCTCGCATACACATCCATCACACAAGCTATTGCCGGATGCTTTGTTGAAATCGATCGTTATCTGGCTGAGTATTTGGTTGTGTTCTACTCTATGGGGGTTGTTTTTATTCACTCATATTCTGCTTGTTAGTTGTCGTCCCAAATGCAAAATCAACATGACATGCATGAAGTGCTGGCAAGTCTGCAAAGGCAGCAGAAGGATTATCAGAGGCTCCACGAGGATCATCAAAAGTTACTGATGACAATGCAAAGCCTGGTGATCCGTGAACGATCCTCCATAGAACCGTCTGCAATGCATTTAACCGAAACTGTCGCGCCTGGCTGTGTCACACTCGTAGACGCAACAGGCCACGAGCACGCAATATCGGCGAACTTCTTCACCTCGTTTCAGGTCCGCCTTGCCAGCGTAAAAATCCGTCTAAGAGAAGCTTACCCATCCAATTTTCTATTCTCTTTAGCAACTCAATAAGATGCTCCAAGTTCTGTTTGAACGCGACTCGATTGAAGCTCAAATTCAAAGACGGTATATGGAAGCCGGTCATTACTATTTATGCGTTGACAAAGGTACTGAAGCAATCCAACTGACAAGCCATGGATGGCCAAAAATTGATGCGGGCACGAAGATTATCATGAGGGTTGTCATTAGAGAGCGGACGACATCATTTGGAGTCGACTACCAATGTAGTTTCTGCGGCGCCGAGAATCACATTGGCGAAGTTGGGTCTATTATGCGTTCGCTTCAGCAGCAGTCTAACTCTGTTTGCTCGATTGATTGGTTAGCGTGTTTCTCTTTTGGGTCCTGACTGCGTCTAACAACCGCAAGTCGAGTATGCAAACGGCGGTTTCAGATCTCCCGTCTATCTCGCGACGTGTTGCAGAGCACTCGATCCTGTAACATCGACACCAATCACACGGCGACTGGCGCAGAAATGCGCCTTATTCGCAACTTCCATGTCGAGCAAAATGTATGTTATCATGCAACTTCTTTAGCAATCTTAAACTGAATGCTCAACGACGTCCCGCTCTCAGTTGGTGCGTGATCTCGTATTTTAAGTGGATTACCCGATGCTCATCGTGCCACGGTGATGTCCCGTTCTCAGTGGGTGCGTGATCCCATCTATTGAGTTGCTTACCCGACAATGATGGTACTACGGCAATGTTTCACTGTTAGCCAGTGCGTCATCTCGTCTTTTGAGCTGCTTACCCGGTGCTGATGCAACGTCTCACTGTTAGCCGGTGCGTTTCTCGTCTTTTGAACTGCTTATCCGGTGCTAATGGTACCACAACGACGTCCTTCTCTCAGCAAGTGCGTCTTTTCGTCTTTTGGGCTGCTTACCCGACGCTGATGGTGCCACGGCGGTGTCCCGCTCTCCGTCATCATCTTTTAACTCGCATCACTGCACGTGCCACTGCCACCCACTCCCGTGTCGATGCGCATTTCATCTGACGACGATTCTTGCATGAACTTCAATGCACCCCAGTGCTGTCACTGTGGCTGGCGCGGATGCCACTCCCCTCGCTGCCCCTTCCGCTGAGCACACAATTATTACGTTTTTACTCCCTTTGCTCGTAAGTTGCATCTGCTATTGTTTTACATCATTTGGTGACTCAATGTCGAATCCTAGATAATTGCTCTCATCATCGCTCATCCACCCCGTGTTATCATTCGGCTGTTCGATCGCATCTGTTTTGTCGTCTTCTATGTACACCCATAATCGTTGAGGTCTCATCGCAGTTGTACGATCAAGTTGAGGCCTCAGAGGGTGTACAGGAAGTTGCTAAGCGGATTCTTCGGGGCAGCAGGATATTTAGGCTCACAATTTTTCCATCTGCCCTGTATGTATGATCATTGCCCCGAACTGTTGACCATGCTGAAACGTCAGTAATATAGATGTCACGACGCCTTGTGCATATTCATCATCGCAGCATGCTTATATGATCATTTAGCTGGTAACTTTGAGACTTCCTGGGATCCCACTGGTGCACAGCGATCATCTAGTCTCGTGAACCAGCTGCCTTGTCTGAGGGGGGATGTGTGACACTGAGACGGCTAGAAGAACTTCCCTCAGTGTAAAAGTAGTACTTGAAGAACCCTTCGAAACTCCACACTGACCAAAAATGGTACTGCGTCATGGTGTTATAGATCTGGTGCTTGGCAGAACGAGGGAATCACGGGGAACCAAAGCACGCACCGGGCCAATATTGATATTAATCCGAAGCCAATGCCCAAGTGAACGAGCTATCTGAAGGATGCCGAATCTCCAAGCTATTTGCTTGCTATTGATCCATACCACACTTAGCAGCGCAGATACTCGTAGTATGCGTTGTTTCAGAACGAACCAGCTGCCATCACTAGTACTGTGACACTACTAGCTAACTTAGTAGAAGCATTGCCAACAGTGTCAGGCCTATTAATATAAATAGCACCAACTTAGCTAAGTCATAGATAGCCAAGTGAAGGCTTCTTCCTACTCCGCCACTTCTTCTCCTGCAGTACCAAAGGGGAAGGGCAAAGACTTGATCCCAGTGCTGGAAATCCAGAGACTCAGTCAGTTACCTACTACCATTCGGTCGTCTCCGAAGGAGGTCGGGTCCTAGACCATCGATATGGCATACTGGCATCGGGTGGCATGTAGCTTCTATTCCATTTGGCGCCGGTTCTTGAAGATGAGCCTTTTTGTAAAGTTATTGTGAGGTGACCTTGGCCCATTCAAGCAGTGAGCTTCTAAATCATTGATCACGACTGCATGTTGATCTTCCAATCATTGACCAAAATTTTAACGACTAGTATGCATCATCAGCCGTGTGAGCTGCGATCCGAATGAATGCGATCACTGAAACGTAGTGACATAAATCCATACTTGTTTGGTCCTTCGAAACTGAGCCCAAATTGTTCAATGGGCGCGCTGAAGGCCGTACTAGTAGAGCAACCCTGCAGCTACGTCCAATTATATCCTCCCGAGCTTCTCTTGCGAAGCGAGTATTAGCACACGTACCCACTTACGCATTCCGCCATGATATAAAAGGGCTTTACTCAACCATGTCGTCTAGTCCCCATCCTTGCGATCAAGGCTCGACATGATGTGGGCTATTGCGACGATCTTACTTGCAGGTGTCGCCCGAGCGGCTATCCCCAATGCCATGCTCCGTGGCATGCCTACTCTCCCAAAGCTTTCAGTGCCAGAACGTTCTGTCACCTCGCCGAATGGTACAGCACTCCCACCCATTACGACCGTCTATTACTTCGACCAGCTCATCGACCACAATAACGCAAACCTCGGAACGTTCCAGCAACGGTACTGGATGAGCTGGGAGTTTTATGAGCCTGGTATGTCGAGAGGATGAAAGTGCGCTTGATGTTAACGTGATGAATTAAAGGTGGCCCCATCATCTTGATGACACCTGGAGAATCTGACGCTGATGGTTAGTTTAAAACACTTGATTTGCGATTTTCTCTCAATTACTGGTTTTCAGGCTTCGAAGGCTACCTTACCAACAGCACCATCAATGGTGTTATTGCTCAACAACAGAAGGGTGCAGCCATCCTTATAGAACACCGTTTCTTTGGCTATTCAAATCCATATGATGACCTCACGTCAGAATCTCTCGCTCTCCTCACCATCCAGCAGGCCATCGATGATCTCGTGTACTTCGCCACGACCGCCGATCTTCCCATGCCTGGGGGTGATGCCGTGAAGCCTGGTCAGGCGCCATGGATACTGGTTGGAGGAAGCTACTCGGGAGCCCTCACCAGTTGGACAATGGTGAAGTGAGTAACTTACTAAAATTTAATTCTGTCGTTTCGGATATTGATGAACGTAAAGTAAACCGGGAGTTTTTTGGGCTGGATATGCATCTTCTGGCGTCGTAGAGGCAATCACGTACGTCACTTTGATGCAATCACCGCACATTTCCCATTGATGCTTCCCCCCGCCGACCAAAACAGCGACTATTATAGCTACTTTACCCCAGTTCGCGAGTACATGCCACAGAACTGTTCTTCTGATGTAGAGGCAGTTATTGCCTACCTGGATGACATGTACGCGGCTAATGACACCGCTGGAATCCAGTCGCTTAAGGAGTCATTTGGCCTTGGCGATCTTGTACACGTAGATGATTTCGCCGCTGCACGTGAGTCGTCCTTGCCCTATTGTCCAGTCTTCAATCTTTGCCTGTAACGGACAACATGATCCGCACTTTATCCACTGCCTTTTTAACCCTAACTGATGCTACTCGAATCAACAGTTCAATTCAACTTGTTCGATTGGCAATCTCTGCAGCCTGATGTCGGCCCAGGAGCGATGTTCTTCCAGTTCTGTGATGCACTCGAGGTCAAGGACGGTGTCAGCGCCGGATCTGAGGGATGGGGCCTTGATCATGCTATCGACTCGTGGGGCAAGTTCTGGAATACTACATACTACAACAATGGTAATGTGATCTATTTGATTTTCGGTTGACGTGGCTAATTGGATGGTGAAGTCTGTGGAGATCAGGATGCTGAGTGCGTATCCTTTAAAACTAGATGCGTCCAGACTGGCTAACGGTGAAGCTAGAACCTGTCTTGGGACGTATGACACGAGCCAGTCCTACTGGACCGATGTTACTGTGAATAATGCCAACAGGTCGTGGTTCTGGATGGTGTATGGATTCTCATTGGCTCCAATATCCACTCTGACGACCATTGCAGGTGCAACCAAGTCGGCTGGTACCAGGTTGGCCCTCCTGAAGGCCAGCCTGCCATCATAAGCCGAATCCTCCAACCCATTTATAACGAGGTACGTATATTTGACTTGAAAGATGACCATTCGTCAACTTCTTCTTCAGCGCGAATGCGTCAACATGTTCCCTGAAGCCTTCGCTTCTCCACCTGAGCCTACCACTACTGAGACCAACACAATGTACGATGGCTGGAACGTGGATATCCCCCGTCTCTTCTTCGCCAACGGCCTGCGTGACCCTTGGCGCGAGGCAACTGTCTCTGCTGACGGGTTGAACAAACCTAGCACTCTCAGCACGCCGATCTATGAGGGCGATGGATTCCACTGCTCGGACTTGGTCATACAGAATGGCATTGTTGACGCGACAATCGCTGCCGTGCAGGAAGCAGGAATAACATACATGAAGGGATGGATTGCTGAGTGGCAACCTTCCGCTTGATGACTTGCTATAGATGTGACTTATGGACAGGCGAGTTCTTTAATAATCACCTATCAGGTTACAGTGAACGTATGGTGTTGGTCCCTTACTTAGTAATGAGCAAGTTGATACCCGTCACATTTAATAGAGGAAGGCTAGTTCATTTATTTTCCACATTGCACCTATATACCCCTGTGCCAGCCCTTCGAAAGTGAAACATGCGCTGGATTTCCTCCCATAGGCCCTTTAAGTACTTGGTTTGCTTTGGAAACAGAGTGATGGATGCGCTCGACAGGCATCCTCCAAGTTGATTGACATGATCTCAGAACGGGTGAATAGGACGATGTCTGTGCCGGGTCCCATACCGAGTTTCCCGTTGCAGATGTCATAGGCCAACATCTCCGCTGCAGCATTGACCCCAGTGGGAAGCTGACTTTGGAACAGAAAGGTCTTCCGGAAGGACCTTTGTGTTGGTCTCATGTTAAACCTTGTGGGGTAACTATATGGTTATTGGTTCCGTATACCAGCAACGGCGCCGCTTCAACACAGAATGGTTGAGCGTTGTATAGGCAGCATTTTACCGAAAATCACTGGTGGCAAAGGAGTGCTACCTTGCGAATGAGAATCCTACGGTTTTCGGTAAGTAATATAATTCGGCGAGCGTCACGGTTCACTGCAATATATGGATTTTTCAAGCGCCGCGATCTGGGGAAAAAAGTCCAACACCCTAAAGCTGGATCTCCCTGGGGTGGACATTGATGGATTGGGTGAGGGGCAGTCTCCTCTAGCCAGACCATATAGAAGGAAGACAGTCGTTCCTTCTTGATTATGGTGAGAGGTTTCCCGTTACATAGCGTTGCCACATCGGAATATTCCCGCTGCCGGCTCTTTCCGTAGCACATGAGGGGAAGATGCATGCAGTTTGTCCAAGTCTTAGGCCACCAGCTCCTGCCATGCGATGAGCTCTCAATACCAGTGCTTGCTATGGATTCACCACAGCCGAAGCTATGCGAGCCCTGCATCCCATTGTTGGCCGACTGAACGGGTGCTCTGGCTATCAACCTTGGAATGAATGGACCCAGTCACCAAGCCACCAAGTGAGTACCACACCCTTGATATTCCAACGAACATTGATCGCCGTTTATGACAGTTACAATCCTGCCAGTGCAACAACTTGGTTCGCGACACGTTGTGCTAAAGTTGCCTGCCTGTCACACCTGTGAACGGACGGATTCAATTAGTGCAAGGGTAAGATACTACACATTTAAACAGTGAAATTTAAACCTGAGAAAAGGAACCGCAACGGATTTATTTCATATTCGCCGTGCTACTCATAAAAGAAACGCGGGCCATCGTAATTCCAACTACCTGGCAAGAAAGAAGCGTAAAGAGACAGTGATACCAAGAGAAAGCAGCAGTTGAAGGAACGCCTCATCGCACCGATCAAGATTTCCTGCCGACCAATGTCAACGAAATTCCCTGATTCCATCGACAGGCATAAGGCAGGCATCATTATATTGCCAAAATTCACAATCAGATGATCCTTGCAGCCGCGCGCTGCAACTTTGAATTCGACCTCTAGGAAAATGCCAGCGGGAAATCCATACTACGTAATGATTCTTTCACCAACTTCAAGCCAGGCACATTACGCCGTTGAGCAACTCGCATCGTTACCCTGCAACTTCGTCCAATTAATGTATATCCTCATACCAAGCAAGTATCACACATATCAGCAGCTTCATATCGATGCTATGGTTACATATAAAGTCTTTCCTCCACCATGATCATGTTGTGTAAGTCCTATCCATGCGATCAAAACTCGACATGATGTGGGTCATTGCGACGCTCCTACTTGTAGGTGTCGCCCAAGCGGCTATCCCTAATGTCATGCACCATGGCAAGCCTTCTCTCCCCCAAATCCCGGTGCCAGAACGTCCTGTCACTTCACCGAATGGCACAGCACTCCCACCCATTACGACGATCTATTACTTTGAGCAGCTCATCGACCACAATGATCCAGGTCTTGGAACATTCCAGCAGCGGTACTGGATGGACTGGGAGTTTTATGAGCCCGGTATGTCCTGAGGATGGAGGTGCTCGTTAATTGATGTCAGTGTCATCAATTCAAGGTGGCCCTATTATCTTGATGACGCCTGGAGAAAGTAACGCAGTTGGTAAGTTTACTATACTTGACTTGCGACTTTATCTCAAGTACTTGGTTTTCAGGCTTCCAAGCCTACCTTACCAATGTCACCATTATTGGCCTCATTGCTCAACAACAAAAAGGTGCAGCCGTTGTCGTAGAACACCGTTTCTTTGGCGATTCCAATCCATACGACAATCTCACCTCACAATCCCTTGCTGTCCTCACAATCCAGCAGGCTGTCGATGATCTCGTGTATTTCGCCACCACAGCAGACCTTCCGATGCCTGGGGGTGATGCTGTGAAGCCAGGTCAGGCCCCATGGGTACTGGTGGGAGGAAGCTACTCGGGAGCCCTCACCAGTTGGACGATGGTCAAGTGAGTATCAATTATTGGACTCTGTTGTTTCAGCATGGTGATCGACTCAAAGCAAACCGGGAATTTTTTGGGCTGGATATGCATCTTCTGCCGTCGTGGAGGCAATCACGTATGTCAATTTTATTGCAGCCACCGCCCGTATCACATTGACACGATGAAACACTTCTCCTTCCTTAAAACACCATTGACACGAATGAATCCGCATACAACGTGGTCATTCGGTCTCTTCTTGACAAAAACAGTGACTATTACGGCTATTTTACCCCGGTTCAAAAGTACATGCCACAAAATTGTTCTTCCGATATAGAGGCAGTGATTACACACCTAGATCGGATGTACGCAGTGAATGACACTGCTGGAATCCAGGCGCTCAAGGAAACATTTGGTCTTGGCAGTCTTGTACACGTAGACGATTTCGCTGCTGCAAGTGAGTCGTCCTTGTCCCTTGTTCAGTCGTCATCTTGGCGTAGAACCGATAGCATGATCTACACGCCTTTTGATCTGCGAAAAATCTACTAGTTCAGTTTATGTTGTGATCAACGCGCAATGACGATACTCTTCATCCATGTTACGTTCCCCGTCTGGCTATCAGTTTTCATTTCCCAGACCTTTATTATTCTGACGATCGTCTTTTCTCAATTTGATCTTAACTGACTCCGCTCGAACCAACAGTTCAAATCAACTTATTTGCTTGGCAAAATCTAGCGCCTTATGCTGGCTCAGGGTTCTATGGGTTCTGTGATGCACTCGAGGTCAAGGATGGTGTCAATGCCGGACCTCAAGGATGGGGACTTGAAAACGCCATCTACTCTTGGGGTAAGTTCTGGACTACCGAGTGGTATGACTTTTGTAAGGCGGTTCGTTCGATTTTCGATTGACATGGCTAAACTGGATGGTGAAGACTGCAACGCCCAGGATGCTGAGTACGTATCCCCAAAACGTGGCGTTGTCTGGATTGGCTGACTGTGAAGCCAGGACCTGTCTTGGGACGTACAACACGAGCCAGTCCCACTGGACTAATGTCGCTGTGAGTAACGCCAACAGGTCGTGGTTTTGGATGGTGTATGTATTCTCTTTCGCAGCGACATCTCATCTAACAAACCTTTCCAGGTGCAACCAACTTGGATTCTACCAAGTTGGCCCTCCTGAAGACCAGCCTTCCATTGTAAGCCGCATCCTGCAACCGATTTACCACGAGGTATGTACATTGCATTCAAAACACGAATATTCATCGACAAAATCTTCAGCGCCAATGCGTCAACATGTTCCCTCAAGCTTTCGCCTCTCCACCTGAGCCTACTACAGCAGAGACCAACAAAATGTACGCTGGCTGGGATGTGGATATCCCACGTCTGTTCTTCGCCAACGGCCTGCGCGACCCTTGGCGCGAGGCAACTGTCTCTGCTGATGGGCTGAAAAAGCCTAACACTACCAGCATGCCTATCTATGAGAGCGATGCATTCCACTGCACAGACATGATCACGCAGAGTGACATTGACCCGTCAGTCGTCGTTGTACAAAAAGCAGCGTTAATGTACATGAAGGAGTGGCTTGCTGAGTGGAAGCCTTCCGCTTGATGCATATGAATTAACATGGATCGATTTTTTGGACTTGGCAGCTCAATGTTGGCAAGGAAGGTGGCGCCGTGTCCTCGCGATTTCCGTTGTCCCTCCCTGCATAACTTACAACTTGGTCAGTTTTCATTTAACTCTCGATGGGCACTTTGTTTTAAACCGAAGTGGTTCGATTTTGAGCTATGTTGGTTTTGAACAGCACTGGAGAATCGCCGGCTCTGAATGACTAACTTGAACTGGCGGGAGATCAAGTTGTGTTCCTCGATGTCTCCTCCTCGATACCAAACTCAGGTGAAGTTGTGGCTGCAAACAGACGGTTATCTATTTAGTTACTGTTCGTAATTATTTATCTCGGTCGAGTGAGCTGTAAGTGCTATCCATAAATTGCGAACGCAGTGGACGATTGTACCCTAACTAATTGCATTTACTTCTAACTTCCACGTCGATGTGTTCCATGGCGTCGTCGTGGAGTCTGACGATCCGCTAGCCAGCACTCTGCCATGTTGAGAAAGTCGGGCGATAATATCTAACCGGTGTGGGATTCGATAGCTTGGGTGAGAAGTTTGCCAGTTTTTCCATCACATGCAACGAGTTCGCCGTTTTGATCAGCACTCGTTATCAACCGCCCATTCTGCGATATCGCCAACACCTGCACCCGATTATGACGAGCCCCACAAACGAAGTAGCCTGTCGCTCGAGCATGTGACCACATGTTATTTGTCGGGGAAAACTGCAACTGCGAATAAACGAGCTTCACGATCTTCAAACACTCTAGCGGGCATGGTGCTTGGAATGAGTTGCGCCGTTTTCTGAAGGTCGAAGGTACTGAGGACAGTCAAGGTGGGCTTGGTGGGGGATTGTGGGTATCTAGCTCAATCTCGCAGAGGTGCATATACTGGGGCGCTTTGATCGAACGGTGGGTGTAAGCGTTGAACATGTCCTGTTCAAGTGAGCTGACAGTATACATTACGAGTAAAACGGGCTATTTGTGTAATACAAACACTCTTGAGTACAAATGAAAACTCTGTGATTCAAACTGCATGAGTAACTGCTTGCCGCGATCGCAACATCTCCATTGGAAGCATAGAGCACGCTTAATTCACTCGAGAGCCGTGCGAAGTGCGCTAGATCATCTTAGACGGGGTGACATCACTGAATATTTTGAGCGAACCAAGCATGTAACCTGACCTTCGTGGTTGCATCACTCTTGTACATGATGGATCGGTACGTTTCGACAGTTGATCCAATTCTACCTGCCCGGAAAAGTGCATGGCACTGTCGCTGGTTCGTGGTTTGCCACAAGGACTTGAGGTCCCAGCCAAACAGCTACAAAAAACGCAGTTGAGCACGAAAGGGATTTTCGGCTGCATCACATCAACGTACCACAATAAATCCCTCGTACATTGATTGCATTGTCGATTTATGAAAGAACGCGCTAGCGTAAACGGTGGCGTCGAAGTGATCGACAGCTTCGTTGTAGCGCACAGGGCAATTTTTGACAGTTGCAGGCCTGATGGGCAGAGAAATCAGTGCCAGACCACTGTCACTGCCAGTACTCGGATCGAGTGCATGATACTCACTTCCATAATATGGCAAGCAAGAGGATCGAAATTGGGACACACAGCTAGCTCTTCGATGCGCTGCATTGCCTCTTCATGCCATTCATTTGCGTGATGGTCTCAAAGTCGTCGTAATGATTTTGAAGCAGTATGTACGAAACTGTAAGAAAAGTGTCAAGAAAAGGAAATGACTGGTCTTTGAATCTCCGCCGTGAACATGTTCAGCAGACATCAGTAAACTACAATCAGCTGTACAGAGCTGTACAGCATCCCAGCTGTGTAGCTTAGTCCCTACTACCTAGCTTACTACAGTAGCCGACCTTTTGTCAATCTCTGTACAGATGCTCACAGACACACCCAGCGAGCACCAAATAGCTCGCAACAAGCTCTCAAATAGCGCTGGTTTCCTCTGTATCTCTGTACAGACACCCACAGACCGCTCAAAGAATGGGAGTTGTGCAGACATTGCTCCTTGTACACCTCACTCAAGCTTATTCACTCTGTACAGCATACTAGTAGCCACAAATGATATAATATTTGAATCTCGGACAGGGAAGATATGAAGGCACATGATAGTAGCAGTGGATGAGAAATCAGGCACGGAATACAAATATCTAGTCCAGAATGACTTGGAGGTGGTCATGTTTCATCTCCGCAGCGCCGCCGTCGACCTTGAGATTTTCGGCCCTATATGAATGAAATTTTACAGTTTTTCATGCGTGATATACAATAGGGACTTACCATCCAGCTTCAGCCCATTCTCGAAGTTGCGCCAACAATCTAGGGCCGTGATATTCATCCTGTAGGGTTTCTTTGATCATTCCGAGCATTTTCCGGTAGACGGGCGAGTATTCCTTGGAGGAAAAGTTCGGATAGCATTTACCGCTACCGTTCTTCTTAAGACCATCGAAAACACAGTGGAACTGTAGAAAGAAAAGTCAACACACAGGCATGACATTGCAGGGAGAAAAACACATCACCACTGTGGCAACTAAGGCTAAACACGATACGGGCAATTGAGTACGGAACTGATCTGGCCGCCTCCATGCGATCCGGTAAGGTCCTGTGTAAAAAAAGGCAATGGTGGCATTGTGGAGGGCAGGATTGGCAAAATTCCTTGTTCTCCCCTGTTGATCTTCCATGAGTATGGTTGCGATCAGCACAAAATCACTTACATTATGGTCTTTTCCAAACCGTAAAAACAAACCACCCTCGAGTAAATCTTTAGCAGTGTTTTCAATCCAAGTTGCATGTTGTTGAGGAGGAATGGAAGGTGGGGGCAAAAGCGAGTATGATAGTGGCATGATACTTATTGCAGTCTTCTTCAGATCAGACCGCCAAGTCGACAGGTTGTCGTACAACTTTTATAGAAACCCATGACATGCGTCAATGAGGCAGTATGAATGTAAGGAATCTACTCACCAACCGCGTCATGTTATATTGCTGCTCCAGCCAAACCCCTGTGTGACAACATGAAACAGATTAGCCCGGGAACAAACAAAGCATGTACCAGCTTCAAATTGTTTACCGTTCTTGTCCCACGCGACCAAGACTGAAAGCAGAACTTTGGAGATGGTTCCTGGCATCCCCTTGACTAAAGGTGGGAATGGGTTTTCCAGGGCATGCTGCCCGTGACACTCTCCTTTGACCTCCTCAAGGAAACTTTTCCAGTGTGGTCTGTACCAAGCCAGTTGGTCAGGCTTCAGCCCACTGTCAGATCCCTTGGATTTTTTGGTTCTTGGCCGGGCCTGAGCAGACTCCGCCACTTCGTTAAGCAGCTGGAGCACTTCAGGGTTGGGAAGGCAAGGCTGACCATTTTTATCATGATAGCGCTTCAATACGTTGTCGGGCTTTGAGGTGGTAGTCTTAAAAAATCATGAGCCTCGCCTAAAACAAAACACCTCCCTCACCTGAGTGTCTGGCCATTCTTGTTGTACTCCCAGCAAGGTGTCCAGAGGCTTGAAAAAAGTGAGAAATTGTGAGCGTGATCCAAATGGGTAACGAAAATTGTACCTGGTTGCTGTTGTTGAGACACATCCGGGCAGAGTCATCATCTTCATCGCATGAGTATTGAAATTCGAAATCTGGGGTCAGAGGGCGAGCAACTTGAGCCTGAGTAGGGAGCGCTTCAGCTGGAAATCCTGTAAATGTACAGTTGAGTCAGTGAAGGTACTTTTGACGTGAAATTCTTACCTGGATGTTCTTTCTGTCATTGTTGAGCTCCCCCCCAACCAAACTGTGATTCATTATTCTCTCCTTTGTCTCCTTTGTCTCCTTCTTTGTCTCCTTTGTCTCCTTTGTCTCCTTTGTCTCCTTTGTCTCCTTCATCTCTGTTGTCTCCTTTGTCTCCTTCATCTGCTTTGTCAACGTCAATGTCGGTACCGCTACTGCTAGATTCATCGTCCTCTGGATCGAATCCTATCGGCCATCTATGAAGTACTTGCCTAACGATGCCATCCTCCTTGCACAGGGCCAGGTCCAGGTTGCACTCTGAAAAGGTAGCGTGCAGTGGAGGTTGGGAACTGCGAGTAACGAGAGCATTCAGTGGAGGTTGGGAACTGCGAGTAATGAGAGCGTTCGGTGGAGGTTGGGAACTGCGAGTAACAAGAGCATTCTGATTGCACCTCTCGGTAACCTTCATTCCCTCAGTGAGATATGGGTCAATCAAGACTTGAGAGTTGGGCTCCATGGCAGGGGGGACAATACATGTGGTGGTCGAAGCTGCAAAACCGAACCCCTGACCCTTTTGCTGTGATGAAAAGTTGGGCACTAGGGTACTGGGACTGAGGTCCGAATCAGGACTATATGGCGGAGGGAGCTCCTTAATGCGCAATCAACACCATTGACGATAAAAATTGTAAGTTATACCTTTGGACGGTTCTTTCGGCCTTTACGAGGCGGTTCTGGAGCCTGGGGGTTCACAGGATGATTGAGTGTACCAAGAGATGTGGTGCCCTTAGGTTTCCGGCTCTGGGACTTAGCCTCTAATGCTACCCCAATCTTCTCCAACTGCGCATTCCTCCCTCCTGTTCCCGCATTGGAGTGGTCAGAACATTGAGGAGCAGCACCTGCATCAGCTTCAGTACTAAGACCAAGGGATACGAGCAGCATGCTGGGAATTTCGGCGACGTTTGCAGCACGAGGCTTCTTCGGTAAACCAGCCTTTGAAGCGTCAGAAACTTTGCACTTTGACCTTTTCTTCTTGGGACTGGCTGCTACACAAGGGGGCATGTTGCGATATAGAAAGCAGCAAGACAAAGAATTAACTGAATCAAACTCACCATTATATACATATCTTGGCGGAAGGATCTGTGGAGTCTTGACAGCGATTGTGAAGGGCCTCTTGGAATACTACTATGGTATTCGCCTCGACTGTATGGTGCATTGCGGACTCGTGAAGGTATGAATCAAAGTTTCAGATGTCATAAACGTTTAAATGCTAAACAATTTTCAACATATTATGTAAGCAAAACCGTAAACTGCATGGATATCAGTAGAAGAGACCTAGGAGTCAGTACGGATGGCAAATACTACAAAAACATGTCGGGAAATACGTGACACATCCGAGTTAGTGTAAGATACCACAAAAAATATTGCACACTGGCATACATATTACATCTGTTTGGAGATCTCATCTGATTTCTTCCGCTTTGGCATGGGTAAAGATAGTGAAGCAAGACATTTCAAGGTCTTGGATGTATTAAGAATCGTGGCAGATTTCTTGAGCATGGTCATAGTGGATTGGAGCTCCTCATCATCAGAAAGCTGATTGAGATGAGAGTTGAGTATGCGAAGAATGGCGTCAAATGTAACAGGGTGAACCATATTGTCCTTCAATGCTGCGCACCAATCTTTTGCAAGGGGGATGAGAGGTTTGGAGTACGGGTGAAATGCATTCATGAGACGCTCTTCATCCAACAGGTTCGCGAAAAAGGTGATCTTGAAGGCAGCGCATGATGCCAGGTCAAGGCTGGTCCAGCGATCGAGTAATGAATTGGACATGTGCTCCTCACGGACCGTGCTGTTGGGACTGCTGAATTTGATGCAAACCCAAGCGAATATGAAGAAAAGAGATTCGAGGTCATCAGAGTAATCTTGGACAACATGAGAAATGGGCAGTGCCAAAGAATCCAAGGATGTTTTTGGTGTTTTTGGGGCTGGAGCTTTCTTCAGTTTCAATTTGTGTGCTTTTGTCACCCGTTTCATCTCGGCTTCCACCTTCTCCTGTTGCTGCATGAGCGAAACCTGGCCAAGAAGCCTGCGTGACATGAAGGGGACCGTGCCCTGGAAAATAAATCAATGTTTGAACTTGATATAAAAGGAATGAACTTACTGTCCCACCGATGGGATATTTATTATTGGCAGCAATGCATACTGCAAATTCCCAGTCAATAAGGAACCCCTTGCTCAAGTCTATATCATCCAGGATCATCACATTATTTAGACTGCAATCACGATGCAGAATCTTGCGCTCCTCCACCGCTGTTTTCTGGACTAAAAGAAGAGACATTAGTTTAACACTCTTGCACAACTCAAGTCGACACTTACTCATCACAATATCCCTTAATGCTCACACCAACTCTTTGAGTGTTCAAAACATGTGGAGGGGGTGAGCACACGGCTTTAAGACAAGGTGGACATGAGTGCAACCGGTGCCCTGGGTACTCCGACGTTCCCTTTGACGATAACTTCAAGTATTGTTGACCTCGCCTTCTGATGTTGTGACGAGCCAATGATCTACTAGCTCGGGAACACCAGGGACTCCTTGCATTAGGTTTAACATCTTTATCTCGTTCAAGATAATATCATCCTGCTTGCCGAGGACCCAATGGTCCTTGACAATATAGTCTTCCCCATCCAGGCTGGCCAGATAGCAGATCGTTCCATGACCAATGAGGCCCTGGCTCGTGAAAAGAATTCTCTTGATAATGTACATCGTGTCCCCTACGCGGATCTTGCCACAAGGTTCAGGTGAGTGCTCAGAGTGGGGAAATTGGGATGGATGAGGTGTGACGGAACATATGCTCTCCATCAAGTCCTGGGGAATTTGGGATGCGAGGCTGAGAAGGGGGGCACTGGACATCATAGTGGGTTGCACTGGAGAGGAGGGGAGGAGGAATTCTTCTTCTGGTGTAAACGCCTGAGTAGATTCATCTGAGTTCTCTTCAAGTGAGTCCTCAGTTAACCGTTCCTCATAGTCAGAGCCATCAGAGACTACAGACTCGAGATCCTCGTCAGATGATAGGCTCTTGGAATCCGACAGCAGTTCAATGAGGGATTTGGAGGTGGATGCAGGAAGGTCTGCTGGGCTGCTACATCGCACGGGCATGTTCTTGATTGGGCGATAGTCGCGAATAGGTTTGGAAAGGGGTGGCGAAACATGTTTTGTGAATGAGACTGTTGAATCATACCCGACACATTCTAGATTGCTGAAATTGAGAACAGCGATAATATGAGAAAATAAGTCTGGTTGGTCATATATATCAAAGTGGGTAGAAACAGCGCCACCAGAGTGATCATACATGAGGACTCTGAGATGATGATATTGATTCGTAAATGATAGTATGAGCGTGAAGCGCCTCCAGGGCTGTTTGCTCATCATAAGGTAGGCATGGGTGTCTGCAGCCTTCCCAAGCTGCATTGCAGGCTTGTAAGAACTGTGTGTCAGCTCACCAGATACCCTGATATTTCCCCATTTTGCGGTGACATCGTCAGATAGAACAAGGTCGGGTTTGCACTGTATCTTGCTGCTGGGCAATGCCTTGTGAGCATTGGCTGCGCTCCATGTGTGAGTTGCATAACACTCCTTTTCTAGCAGGGGTTGTGATACCGATAAGCAACCAGCAAGAGTGTTGATAAAGGATGCGACAATTTCTTCATAAGTTGCAGCCTCTGGGTCCTGAGTTGTGGAAGGACTACCATGGCTACTAGTACCACTGGGGTCTGAGTCCGAGTCATTTCCAGGGGGGTCAACTGGAAGATCCCAGTTCCAAGTACTTGTTTCAGTATTGTACAGTGGCACCAGAGTATCTGGCGATAAGCCATGGTATCGCGATCTAACATGTTGGTTGGGATGGAGGATTTTTTTGAGAGGAATTTGAAGTGCAGATACTTGGGGGAGGGGGATTTTGAAAGGCTTGAAAATGTGAGACAGCAAGTGTCCTAGCGGTTGTGATGCCTCTGGTGTGCCCTCATGCATGACAAAACGATTGAGTTCGTCAGATGTGATTTTGTTCATTGTGCAGACATTGCTGACGTCGGGAATGGACATCAAGGAGGAAAGTTTGATTCCGTTGTCAACCGTCCTGAAAAAGAATGCCATTTTCTTTGGCGTACACTACGACAACAGTGGGATCGTCTCAGACAGTGCTTATTGTGTGCCACCTGGCGCCTAACATTGAACTAATAATAAATGGCCTCTAGCCAATAGCATTATCATGCTCCGAATAGTGCGTGAAGTACAAAAAAAGATATACAATCTGCGAAAGCTACATAGAAAGAGGGAAGAATGTATTTTTGTCCCAGTATTTATTTAGCCAAAACTCTGAAGCATGTTCTATACTGTTATATGGGGTGAGACGATTGTCTGCACTTGCACCAAAGCGAGGGACAAGGTTGACAGGTGCCCTAAACTGCGAAACTGGTATGATATCACCCACCTGAGTACCATTTGAACGGTTCGCTCATTTGAGTACATGCAGTTGCGTACTCGGCTCACGATCACTTCCACCTTGCGAAACGATGTCAAAGCGATACATGTAGGCGAGGAAGCGGTCCTTCCATGACCAATTTATGCTAGCTTTTCCAACAGGACACAGAATCAGCCTGATTTCACCGACGGTGTGCCCTGAGAGTTTATAATGAGAATAATTAGTATGGCAGGAGAGGAGAACGTACCATGAAGCCCATCGGTAGGCCATGAGCATCTCGCATCATTGTTAACAATGACTGGATCATACCGGCTGCAGGTCCAGACACCAGAGGGTGGTGAACAATTCAAGGTTTGGGCAGGCCGTATGATACTAATGTCGTGAAAATCAGTATCCTGCAATCGAAGCTTAAACCAGACTTGAAGCTTTTCGAATGGAAGTGAAGCGGCGGGTCCAGCTCTCCTAGCCCCCCCAATGATATGAACAAAATCCTGCCCATGAGCAGCTTCACAACTAAGAAAGTCGGCAATGGCTGATCACAGATCAGGAAGGCCAAACTTGAGAGCGGCAGCGTCAACAGAAATGGTTCTGATGGATGGTTCATAAGTAAGATGAAATGATGTGCATCCAACAGAGAACGAGTGCAATGGCACAGGGACCGTCCCCACCTCCCTGGCCTGGAGGAGCTTCGCAATTGCAAAGTAATTGATAATGGGGCGTGAATGGCTGGGACACTTGATGGTCACAAGAAGCTCTGCTGGGATGTCATGATCATCGTCGACATTGAAATCAACATCATCATCAACAGCATCACCGTGACCTGTATGAATCTGCTACTTCGAGCCTGACATATTGTCCAGCAGACTCGTGGCGAGTTTGAAGCGACAGCATTTATCAGTGTGGTCTAGATGACGACAGATTTGTGAATCGTAATCATTGTTGTTGCTTGAGCGTGCGGGATCCTTGATTTTGGTGATGTGTGTGTGTTCTGTAGTGTCAGCGGTCCATTGCATGATAACTCCACTGTTTCAGATACTTGGAACTATGCTCTGCATAAGCTCGATCTTTGGGATATACCAGTTATCGATGACTCCACCACACTGACCGCGATGAAATCCGCCGGCTATGATAGCATCTTTGTTGGCGTGAAATTCGTCCAGTGCCGCAGAAATGTGCTCGAGATCGCGGTCATCAATCTGAAGTGACTGCACGAGATAGTGAAAGTCCATCAGAGCTCAGATGGCAGTGATCACAGCACTAGGTACTGCATCTGCACTAACCACAATGATCGAGCGCTGGATGTCACACTGAGCATGCCCTGTAACCTGTTTGAGCTTCGAAATGCCGCTGTGAAAATGACGAAACCCCGTGATGGGCTGTAACACAGAAAAGCGAAAATCGAGCTCAGTGTCCCCGACTGCACAAATGAGCCACTTCACATCATGGTCATAGAACTCCCGGTGAATGTGGTGAAGAGTCTCAGGAGTGAAAAAATGGGATGGTTCAGAAAGGACCCAATTCTCAAAGAATGGTTGAGATATGCCATTTAGGTGAAACTTCTGAGCTTCATGAAAGAATGTTTCAATATCGTCAGGATCAGCCCTTGTCCAAATGACATGCAGCTGAGCAAGTGTAGTTGATTTGGTGCGAGGCTCATGGTGGAAAGGGTCTCCAAACTGCTTGTACATCACCATAGTGACTGGGGAGGTTTTCCCACCAACGGTAGCCAGCATCATGGCCTCCGGAGTGTCAATAATATAGCTTGCGAGTGGCGTGAAACAGTATTGACTGTGCCTGACAGGATCGGATAACATGACTCCTTCGCAAGCAGCCTGCATGAGGGGACATAGCACAATGTTCAAGCATTCATGGATTAGGCGATCCTCGAGTATGCCTCGCATATGTTTTTTTTTATAAATAAATTTCGGCACAGGGAGGAGGGTGGTAAGAACAAAGGCGTTAGATGATGATTTAAGTTGTGTGGACATGTGTATGTTGGCGAGGCTGATGAGGAGGGGATGTGCGACTCTGTCACCTGTCATCATGGAGATATTGGTCTTGTCAGATGACAAGATTGTCCCAAGGAGCATTGCACCTCTTGGCAGGGCTGACTGTTTGAAAATGAATGAGTACCGCAACTCACAGAAAGAAAGAAAAATGTACCTGCATGTTCCATGCGTTGTCAGCAGTCATCCATTCAGAGTACACGTGGCACAGTCGCTGCGCAGTAGCATACACCCTGCGAGGCATAAAATCTATCCGATCATGAAAGAAAGGGTGATTTAAAATGCCCGCGATACAGTTCAGGGGATCACGCCAATACAGGATGACAGGTAGTTTTGTCGGATGTGCAGTAGGGATTACTTGGGACAACCAGGGTGGACCACTAGGCAGCATTTCCGCTCGACCACGTAGTTCCTTGGCTGAACAAAAAGACAAGGGAAGACTTTTAATCTTAATAAGACACTTGTCAGAACTGTGAACGGAATCAAAAAATTTAAAACTGACCATCTTGAGTGAAAGAAAAGTGTCGATCTTTGCCATGCTCAACCCTGAATGTAGTAGCCATGATGCGACCTCCCAGTCTTTCCGGCCACTAAACGGGTAATAGTGGTTTGCTGTCCGATACACACTGTTCGCGTCAGAATGAAACAGGTCGAGGAAAGTGTACCCCCTGCCATATGTTAGAGAGGGTTTGGGATGCCAGTCAATGAAGTCTGAGTGAGTCGGTGTTCCCTCCCCATGGACTTGACCATCACCCTCACCACTACTATCTTGAAATACCTCATCCCAGTCTCTGAATCCAGGCCTGTCGACTTGAAGCTCCATATCAATATTAGGAATATTTGGTGTGTGGTCGATATCCATGGAGTTGGCGGTACGAATAGACGCTGAACGCAAGCGTATGAGATCCTGTAACCAAGTGTTACAGCCAGAGCGGGGCTGGCTCATGTGTCGAGCAACAGCACCATGGTCTTTGAAGCTGTCTTTGCTGCACGAAGGACACTGGTATGACATACTGACTGTCAGTACATAGAATCGTGAGAACATCAATTTAGTTACATTCTCGGATTCAATAGTTGTTTTTCTAACATGCCATGTCTACCAGCACACCAGTCTATCTCAACATTAGTGACATCCCATCAACTTCACATCACTTACATGCAAGCATTAATACTCTGTGTCACTCTGGTGGTATTTCCGACTTGTACGAAGTAGTCGACGCTATCTGGTCAATAGTAAGTCACTCATACCTTCCATGGTAAACAATGCTCGTTAACATTTTTACAGATTATCAACGATGCTGACGATCTTGAAGCGAACCTCGTCATGGACCTTGCAAGGGCCAGATGGGATGTTTTCAACGCGGAGAAAGCACTTGCTGACTGTATGGTCCGTGAACACGAAGTCATGGCAAATCTCATGCGGATCACGTTTAAAAAATATGGGTTTTCTCATCATGAACCTGCGCCGAGTTTGCAAGGTAAGTTCTTCCAATTACATACTATACCTCACAGTGCCGCTAATGTTACATGTTTAGAATCATTGGGATGCCATCACATCATGGTCCAGCTAGATTGACACTGAGACTACCTCAAATCACATCTATTTATGGTTATACCACCTATATGTACATAGATACAACTTTGAATGTAATGTGGGATAGATGTTGTTTTATTGTTATGATGATCATGCATGCATGCTTGGTGCGCATTTGAATTTGCTCTGACTCGAGTCGTTTGGACTTAACGAAAATTTTGAGCATTGAAATTGAATTATATTGAAGTACTACTACTGGGATATACAGTATATAATTTGAAATGTGCAAAGTGCTGCAGGCCATATAGAACTGTGAGTGATGGGATACCTTGTGGTCCGAGTGAGCTGGGACATTGGGAGAACTGTGGAGTCTGTGGCTGGCTGCACAAGAGCACAGATTTTGCGCTCACTGTGGGAAAAGTTGTAGTTTACTGATGGAGGGCAATACCCTTGGGGATATGACCCGCCAACGAGGGCTGAACGCAGTTGCTAGTCAGTGACTGAACCCAATCACTGCTATTTCCTTGCATCTGCCATGTTTTCGTGCTCCACAGCTTCATCATTTTGTCGTGTCCACCACCAGCCAGCACTATTCCATCGGGAGAATCAGAGTGGGCTTTGATGGTTTGGGTGAGAGAATTTTCCCCATTTCTCCGTGCCTTCACATACCTGTGATACTCCTCCATCGTCTTCAGTATAACACCTGTCCTTACTAAGTCCCACAGATGAAATGACAATATCTCGAATGAGCCCGTGGCCATATGTCTTCCCTCGGGGAAAATTACTGCAGCAAGTACGGAGCCTATGTATATCTTTAAAAAGCCCAATCGGGTATGGTGTGTAGAATGAGCTGCAACATTTTAGTGGAAGTTGATGGTATTGAATATGGTCAAGGTGGGCTTGAGTGAAGGGATTGTTGGGGTGCTCAAAGCTGCAGCGGTGTGTATATTGTGCGTTTTATGCTGTTTCACTGCATTAACCTGTCTCATGTTTCCATAGATGCCCAGGACATGAGGTTGTTTATGTCCATCAAGCTTGTGGTCCTCACAGTATAACCCTCCCTATGCCTATGCACATGGGTCCAACTTGTATCTCCCCAGCTTGCAAAAATGTGTCAAATTGGATGTGACAGCATGCTGGTTCCCCTTGAATTTGGCTGATAGTGCTCAAAGTGTTACGCTCGGCATCGTCAGACGTCTTAGTAAACAAAAGTGGTCGAAAGTTCTAGTAGCACCCTAGTGCTAAGTCATGCAAGTAAAGCAGTAGATTGCAGGCCCTGGTCTGCGTAGGTCAAGTTAAGGAATACAGAGGGTAAGATGATGGTTTAAATAAGAGAGTTAAAGTGGAGTCTGAATATAATAAAGAGAAAAGGAAGTTGTACGATGATACAATGACGAATAGGAAAAGAGAAGAGAGAATCATACAATAGAATGAGATGGAAGGTCATAGAAGGATTAGTAAGTGAAGGAAAAGGAGAACTGTAACATTACCCCTGTTGTAAGGGTAGTAATCCATGAATACTACAAAATAAAATGGAATCAAAGACGATGCGCGCGTTTATAAGAAGAGAGAATGTCAGAAGCATTACCCATTTGTCTCTCCGTCATCCACTTGTTCTCGGAACTTGGGAACCCTTTCCAACTGATGTTGTAATATCTTTGTGAGGTGGAACCTTGATGGCTGACGACGGCTTCTATCTCTTGTTCTTCTTCACCATTAATGATGTCTGGTGGTGGTGCAATGAAGTTTGGACTGTGAGTGTCATTTTCTTTAAAAGGTGACAAGAGTGCAGCATGGAATACAGGATGAATGCACCATTGCATGGGTAGGGAAAGGCAATAAGTGACAGGGGATAGTACATCAGAGATGATGAATGGTCCTTTGCGTTTAGGAGTGAGTTTGTGATTAGGATATCCAAGATGAAGGTTTTTGGAGTCGAGCCAAACTTTATCGCTTTTAGAGAATGGGATGAACTTGGATGTGATGCATTGTCTCATGGTGTTACACACTAATTCATGAGTGGCTAAGGCTTCATCTCATGCTTTGTTGAGAATGATGAGTTGTTGTTTGATGTTAGGGATATCCCTCTTGGGATGGAGATTAGGAAGGTGTTTGGGATGTGTTAGGTACCATGCCGGCTCAGGAGGCAGAGGGGTTGGGGCTTGGCTTCAGCTCTTGCACTGCACCCTTAGCCAAGTACATGCCCCGAATTTGGAGCGGGTCTGACGTTGTCTGACAATAGGACGAGTGGACTGCTTAGGTCCGCTTTGAGGGTCGGGAAGTAAGAGCTACTAGCAGCGGGCCGACTAGGAGCGGAGTGGAGAAGGTGGGAAGTGATGCGGAGGGTGGATAGGAGCAGGGGGAGTGTTTGGTAGGAGCGGGGAAGGCGGAGGATGGGAAAAGGGACAAGGGGAATATTGATAGGGGCGGAGGAATAAGGGGAATACTTAGAGCACAGCTCTAAGTTGGAGCAGAGGGTCGGAGGGTCAGAGGTGACAACAAGTTGAGACTTGTGTCCAGAGAAGGCAAGGTCCTACTGAGAATTCTCACAAGAGGTAACTGCGAGAAGACAAGTAATATTAAGACTGAGGAAAATATCTAAGTACATGATATGTTATATACTTCTATGTATGAGGCAGTGACCAGGATAACTATGTTGTAAAGCTATGTACCAAGGATATAGTTTGTAAGTACTTTACACAGGTGAAGACATAAGTCGGAGTGGATATCAATATGTACGCATTGGATCAGTGATCGGGTGGTAATAGAAATTACTGGTGATCCGGAAGTAAGGGTCTATGTACCAAAGGGGAAAGTATATATCTAAAAGGGGAAAGAGGTCCAGTTGAATGGAGATGTTATGGAAGGGGACCAGTTGAGTGGTTGAGCGGAAACATAGGAGTGGATGCGGATGATGATTGGACGGAGCAGAGGATGGGTGGAGCGGAGGTGATCGGAAAGCAGAGCAGATATTGATATTAGAGTGGTCGGATCAGGTATATGACAGGATGATATCCCATCATGAGGTAGAACAGTGATGTACCGTGAGTGGAATGGTGATGGGAGTTATGGACGAATTTGGTGAGAGGGAGCATGGATGCCCAGCCAGTCGTGTCGTTAGCGCAGAAGATCCAGAGGTAGACTTCAAGTTCTTGGTTAACTCACTTGGTCTCTCCATCACTCTGAGGATGGAACACAGTGGAAAGGGAGTTCTTGTATCCAAGGAGTTTTCTGAGTTCGATCTGGAATCTAGAGGCAAATTGGGGTCTGCGGTCAGAGATAATTTTATCGTAAAGTCTGTATCTAGAGAATACTTTGGAAAAGAAAATGTTTGCTACGCCTTCAGCATTTATCATTTTGTTACATGGAGTGAGAATTACACCCTTCAAAAGGCCATGGTCTACCATGACCATGATGCTATCGTAGCCATTGGAAGGTGGGGGTCGCAGATGAGGTCGGTAGAGCAGTGAGCAAAGGGTCTGTTAGATATAGGAGCAGGAATAGGGCAGAGAGGGGGTGATGACGGGTGAGTGTTTACTTTGTTCTGTTGGCAGATGCTACAACTGTCGACAAAGTTCTTGATGAACGTAGAGAGGCCCGGCCACCAGTAGTCTCATGAGAGAAGTTCCTGGGTTTTATAGCATCCTGAATGGCCGGTGGTAGGGGAAGTGTGATGGAGGGAGGTTATCTTGCAGCGAAGGTCTCCCAGGGGTATGTAAGTAAGTCCTTTGTAAGTAAGAATGCCGTCGGAGAGAGTCCAGTCAGATAAAGCAGAACGGAGAGGAGGGGGAATAGAAGGGTTCTGAAGTGTGTCTAGTGCAATTTGTACTACAGGGTCAATGGATGATGAGATATGAAGACGATCAGAGAGGGAAATGGAGTTTAGAAACATATAATCAGGGAGGATTTGGATACTAGTATTGTCCTTTTCGACGGTACCATCAGGAAGGTGATCCGGTCTATGAGATAGAGTGTCTGGAATAGTTAAGTCTTTACCGGGTACGTATTTGAAATGGAGATCGAACTGAGAAAGAAAGGTTTGCCAGCGTGCTTGGCGTCTATTGATATCTTGCACATCACAGAAGTAGGTGAGGTTCTTGTGGTTGGTTTGTACCTCAACAGGGAAAGGGGATCCTAAAAGATAATGGTGTCAAGTTTTGAGTGTGCGAATGACTGCAGGTAGTTCCCAGTCATAGATCTGGTAGTTTCATTCTGCAGGAGCAAAGGATTGGGAGAGGTATGAGCAGGGGAGCCATTCACCGTTAGGATCTTTCTGAAGAAGGACTGCGCCAGTAGCATATAAGGAGGTGTCAGTGGCGATAGCAAAGGGGGAAAGGCAGTCAGGGATTTGGAGAATGGGGGCTGAAGTAAAGATGGCTTTCAGTCTCCAAAATGCGGAGTCCCATTCTTCATTCCATTTGAACGGCATATCTTTCTTCGTGAGATCTATCAAGGGTCGTGCAATAGTGGAATGATCAGCGATAAAGTGGCGATAGAAATTAGCAAATCTGAGGAAAGAGCAGACTTCTTTGACTTTCTTCAGGGTTTCCCACTCGGAGATTCCCTTTAGTTTAGCTGGGTTCATAGCTACTGATCCTGGCCCGATGATCATGCCGAGATATTCGATTTCTTCTACGTTGAAGGTACATTTTTCCAGTTTGAGGAAGAGGTGGTGTTCGCAGTGTGGGGAATTCCCCCACTGTAGGCATAAAACCCCGTCCTTTCCGCATCGTCTCACATCAGTTCCACATATTCCGCACATTCCGCATTTTCCGTGCATCGTCTGATGGGTTCTGCATTCCCACACATCCTTCGGAACGTGCCCTCACTATCCGATGGGTTCCACATTCCCGTGCATCATTGGACAACCTTCGCATGTCCTGTCCCCATCCTTCCAGGTCCATTGGTACGCTGTATCCCTCTTCCCATTGCTTCTAACATTATCCGGATCACACTGACACATGCCCTTATGGCACAGACCCCTATTGTGGAGTATTGCACCCATGTGCACTGCCTCCCTTCACTTCCGCTTCCTGAGAAACTTACTACCTGTACCTTGGTGTTCCTTGAAAATAATGTTCCCTATAAGTAGTGGTACTCAGGGCTTGTGTGTTGATCATTGAATCCCATCTTTTACCTTCCCACTTTTCCTTCACCTTACTAGAGGACTGCTTTGACTTATGCCCACTATCAATCTAACCTTGTGATATACTTCCTTTGACTTGGCCTGCGAGTTCTGATGAATCAGTATGTTCCGCGCTTTATCCATTCAAGTTCCGTTCCATTCCACTTGTGTTCCACTTGTTCCGCTTGAGTTCCGCTTGAGTTCCACTTGTTCTGCTTGTTCTGCTTGTTCTGCATTTTTGCAGATCCTCATCCTACCTGCAGTAGAGTTGATTAGGGTCATTTAGACAGAGACTAGTACTCCCCAGTAGCAATCCCCTTTAGGGTCGAACATGCTTGTTCCCACGCGAGGCAGCAGGCAGCAAAGACCCAACTTTGTAGTAGATTGATTTCCCGCTGCTGCACTTGTTGTACCCACAGTGGAGTCGTTCTAGAACACAGTGAGTTCGTTTTTGGTGGGTTTCAAAGTCATCTGAGAAGATTAGTATATCGTCCCTATAGATGATAAGCCACCCTTCTTGTATCATGTCTCTGAACATATTATTCATCATGGACTGGAAGGTGGCGGGCGAATTACACATGCCGAAAAACATTACTGTGGGTTCAAAGAGTCCTCTGGCCGTTGCAAAGGCAGCTTTCCATTAATCGGTCTTCTTTAGTCGGACATTACTGTATCCCCATCTGATGTCCATCTTGGTGAAGATCTTTGCGTTCTTGAGCTTATCTATTAGGTCAGAGATTAGCGGAAGTGGATAGTTATTCTTGACTGTATGTTCGTTTAGGTAGCGATAATCTTGGCAGGGTCAAAGGGAGCCGTCTTTCTTTCCGACAAAGAAGAATGGAGATGATTGCGGAGATTCGGAGGGAATGATGGTACCTTTAGCTAAGTTCTCGTCGATAAAGTCGTTCATGGCTTTTCTTCTGCGGGGTTAAGAGGGTAAATTTTACATTTATGCGGTTCAAAGGTATCTTTGAGATCAATCTTGTGATCAAACTTGCGTTCTGGTGGGAGAGTTCCATTAGCGACTTCTCTGAATACGTCCTTGTACTTTTGGAAGGTCTTGGGTACGAGTTCTTCAAATGTTTTCTTCAGTTTGGTGGTGTCTTGGGTTAGGGTTTGGGAAATATTGTTGGCTTTCCTGACTAAGGTTCCATGGACAGAGAAGTATCTGTGGTTAGCGGGGATATGTTCATTAGTAAGAGGGGTATCAAAACTTTCTGTTTTGTAAGTCCCTATGATGTGATTGCCTTTGCAATAAGCGATCAAGAATTCGTCATGGTCTAATTCTTCTTCGGTTTTGTCAGCAGGTTCAGGGTCAAGGAGTTTAGGAATTTCGGAGGAATATGGAATACTTTCCATGGCCGGATCCCATTCATCATCTAAGGAATCTGGTGCATCAAAGAATTCTTCTTCTTCTTCGACGTCTTCTATATATGCCTTGAGGCTTCTTTCTCGTAAAGTTACTTCTTCATTCGTCCAATCTATCTGTGGGTTTTCTTTCTTTAGCCAGGAGATTCCCAGAATGACGTCTTCTCCTCCTAGAGAGGTGATAAGGAAGTGTTGTTTCATGGGAATTCCTTTGATCGAAAAGGATAAATTACAAGCATGTGTGATCTGACCTTGTTTATTTAGAGTCCTGTCTACATTTTGGACTTGATTGGTTTTGGGAGTCGTTCGGTGGGGATGGAATTTCGACAGACAAACATCCAGTTGATAAATTCCCCTTCTGCTCTGCAGTCTATAAGGGCTGTGGCTTCGGTGATGTTGAGGCTAGAGTCAAAGGTTAATGGCAAACACATAGAATTTGAGTCACCAATCGATTGTACTACTAGTCCGATTCTAGGAGATACTGATGCCGGTTCAGTCTCCTCTAAACAAAATTCTTATCCTCAGTCTTCTTGGCCTGGCGTGCTTTAAACACCTTCCATTCTAGAAACTCCTTATACTCATCTTCATTGTCTTTGCTGGTCTTCTTGGTGGCGGTCTGCGGTGGCCTTGGCATAAAGGCGGGATGGTTTGGGTAGTCTTCAATAAGACCTTTCTTGCTGCACTTGAAGCAGAGGCTTTTCTTGTGCCTGTGTTCCTGCTCTTGAGGGGATAGGTGAGTCTTCTTCACCTGCCTTTCTTCATCTACTTCTACTTCTACTTCAGTACAGTCAATGTCCATTGTGTTAGAGTCGTGGGATCTATGGTTGGAAGAGGGGTTCACCATGAGTTGGTGAGACTCTACCTCTAGTGACTTCGTCAACCAGTCTTCTAGCATCGTAGGGAGGTTCTCGAATGCCATGATGGTGGAGATAATCTCCCATTTGAGGCCATTCTTAAGGAACATGATCTTGATGGATTCTTGGTTGATGTCTGTATCAGTGATGATGGTGCAGAAGATGGAGGTGTAGGCTGAGATGCTGCCAGTCTGTTTGAGGGTGGCAAGGTGTCGGAGTGCAGATTCATGAACATTCTTTGGGAGGAAGGTTTTCTTTAGGGAAGTGAGGAATTCAGCGTACGTCCCATAATTGTTGTTCTTAGCTGTTGCGTTCTTAAAAACACCTTCCACCCATTTAGCGGCTTCGCCTTTCATCATCAGTGAGAGTATGAATACTATCTTATGTTTGTTGGAGACGTATACTCCATCATTGATATCTAAGTAGGCCTCAACCTGGAGGAGCCATCCTTGGGCAGTGTCATATACCTGATCTGACCGCTCCAATATTGATATCCGCTCTGCTTTCCAACCCCCTCCACTCTATCCATCCTCTGCTCCGTCCAATCACAAGTCCGCATTCCACCCCTATGCTTCCGCTCAACTGCTCAACCAGTCCCCTTCCATAACATCTCCATTCAACTGGACCTCTTTCCCCTTTTAGATATATACTTTCCCCTTTGGTACATAGACCCTTACTTCCGGATCACCAGTAATTTCTATTACCACCCGATCACTGATCCAATGCGTACATATTGATATCCACTCCGACTTATGTCTTCACCTGTGTAAAGTACTTACAAACTATATCCTTGGTACATAGCTTTACAACATAGTTATCCTGATCACTGCCTCATACATAGAAGTATATAACATATCATGTACTTAGATATTTTCCTCAGTCTTAATATTACTTGTCTTCTCACAGTTACCTCTTGTGAGAATTCTCAGTAGGACCTTGCCTCCTCTGGACACAAGTCTCAACTTGTTGTCACCTCTGACCCTCCAACCCTCCGCTCTGACTTAGAGCCATGCTCTAAGGCCCAGCTCGGAAACTGAGTCCGGTTCAATTTTCGCTGGTCACCCGCCAAAATCACATCGGATCGAACCAACACATTTTTTCCATCAAAACATCTAATTTAACTCAACCAGCGTGTGTGCTCGACAAAAAAGTTTGATTTTGATGGGTTAGATCAATCTATGGGTATCTACTTGTAGCACTAATACGGGTTTTTGTCTCTGGCAATCCAATTCTTCCATCTTGTCCCTCCCTTTCTGACTGATTCAGGTGTCACCCGAAAACAAACAATCTCAGGCTGGCCCTATTGCTGAGTCCACTGCTGTGACTGACAAAGGCACAAAGACCAAACTGAAAGCACCGAGCGCGAGCACAAAGACAGTTTGGAAGACCAGTGACGATGCTGTGTTGATAGCAACACTTCTGAAGGAACGGGAGGAGGGTCATCAATCTGACTCAGGATTCAAACCGAAGTCATTCATTGCTTGCGCAGAAGCACTCAAAGGGAGTGAGAAGATGAGTGGAGGTGTTGCGAAGACATCTGGCTCATGTCATGATCATTGGGGAAAGGTATGTCTTGTATTCTATTTGTGATACATTCTAACTGTGCTCTCAGCTCAAAAAAGACTTCGCCATTATTAAAAAACTCTGGGAACAATCTGGATTTGGCTGGGACAACACTTTGAAGATTGTAACTGCCCCACCAGACGTCTGGGAGAAATATCTCGCGGTAAGTGGATCTCATCAGATCTGCGTGACTCGGAGGTGCTGACCATAATGCCTCGACAGACACACACAAAAGCAAAAGTCTGGAGGAAGAAATCTTTTCCGCTCTACGACAGCATCCAGATTCTCGTCGAGGGGATTATTGCAACTGGCAAAAATGTCTTTCGTGTGGGCATGACTACCACGACTGAAATTGTTGACACCACCCTCCCATTCAACTATCCTGCTGATTCAGGTGAAGAACATGAATTGTTGGATGACGAAAATGATGAGATATGTTTTTTTAATTTAAATACATGATCTATTGGCTCACGGCTATCTACCAGCATGTCAATGACTCACAGACATCCATCAAACCCAACAATCGGAAATGTTTGGCTGAAATGACACCATTTGGTAGTAGCCGCAAGTGCCAGTCAACAGGCCATGCCATCCATTGTTCTTCAAGTGGTCGTGGCTCAGGTACTGATGCCATGTTTTTGGTTGCCGGAGCTATTGAGACACTCGCTGATAAATTTGATGAGTCTGGTGCACATATTGCAGTAACATATCTCCATATTATACGAGTGAACAGACGTGCATAATATCCCGTATGATACGGGCCAGCGAACCATGGGCCGAAGGTAGATATATCCTCGACTATGACAGATGGGCCAGGAGTGTTATTATTCCTGATGGAGACGGGTGGGCCCATGTAGGGAATATGTAGAGTAGATGAGTGGGCTGATGGACATGAATATTCAATAGATGGATGGGCCGAGGTAGTTGGATATTATGTAGATGGGTTTACCAAGGTAGATGTGTATCAAATAGCCGGGTATGTCAAGGGTGCTTGTTATCACATAGACGGGTGGGCCCAGATATATATCATGTTAGACGGGTGGGCCGACGAATTAAGATTATTTTGTAGGCAGGTGGGCCGACATATTGGTATTATTTTGTAGACGGGTGGGCCGAGGGAGTGGTGAAATATTTATTATATATACAGGTGGGCCGAGGGAGCGGTAAAATATTTATTATATACGGGTGGGCCGAAGGTAGTCGTATATTGCATAGACGGGTAGGCTGACATGGGGGTATATAATATAGACGGGTGGGCCCAGGAGAATGATAATTGTAGACATGATGGAGCTCAGGTAGTTGTATATCATCCAAATCAAAGGAGGTAATAATTCAAAGTCATCTAATGATGTCGTATGGCACGGAGATTTGCAAAGGGGTGAAGTGGAAACTCGTGTTCCAGGCCCTGTTCATCAAAGCTTTTAGATAGAAGAGGAAGGTCTTGCAGTATGGCATGGAGCTTTGCAAAGGGGTGAAGTGGAAACTCGAGCGAAGTGTACCGAGTTCCGAGACCTGGGTCTCGACAAATGAATATGTGATATCCATCACACTTCCAATCATCTGGTATTTCATTGAGCAATGGATGATAATAGATCTTTGAAAGCCAACATCATCCAAGCCTACCAAATGCCAAATGCCAAGTTCCGACTACCGAAAATCGAGTGTTGTACCTGAGATCCTGAGCCCCGACTATTGAATCCCGATTATTGAGTATTGAGTCCTGACTATTGAGTCCCGAACATCAAGACTCGAAACAAAACAAAACTCAAAACTTGGAACTCATATATTTTTGTGAGTTTCGGGTCCCAAACATCGAGTCCCAACTATGGAGTCCCAAAACACGAGTCCCGAACATCAAGTCCCGACCATCGAGACCCGAAACCTGAAGCCCGAGATTCGAGACTCGAGTTCCGACCATGGACTCCCGGGTATTGAAAATCGAGTGAAGTGTACCGAGATCCGAGGCCCGGGTCTCGACAAACCAATATCAGATATCCAACAGACTTCCAATCATCTGGTATTTCATTGAGCAATTGATAATAGATAATAGAACTTTGAAAGCTAAGATCATCCAAGGCTCTCTTATCTGATCCTCTCTATCTCCACCCCTTTAACACCAAAGTGCGGACATCCAGGATTCAGCTTCTGATCTCACAAGATCAATTCAATCATGGATGTTTCTTCCACTTCCGATGATGAAATAACCCTCTTGTGCACTTGGGCCCTGACTGTCACTCATGTGGCATGTGAATATACCGAACAGAAATTCAATGCAGAGAAGACAGGAGGAGACCCAGTTATACCTTCTCCGAACCTAGACACTGATCTGGTGATGGCTTGTGATTGATTGGTTGATCGGCTCATAAAGGCATATAAAAATCCCAGTGAGTCTTCCTGCAGATTCGGAAAATTCGTTTGATCAGTCAAATTGCTTCATCACAGTTCAGATGCTGATCGATATTGCAAGATATAGCAAATTGATCTCCCCGAAGGACACAGGGCATAATGAAGAGAGAGAGGCAAGGTTGCTCGAGAGGTGTCCTCCTGGCCATGAGGGCACAAAGTTGATTGACATACCCGCGACAATTCTTGATGCATCTGGTGCCATCATCGCATGGTACCTCCCGGACACCCTGACCGATGCCACCCAGGTGTGTTATATATATTGTTACTGGATGGATATTGAACATCAAATGGTTCCTACAGAAGGAAATTTGGGCAGCCTCGGATTTGCTCACTCCGATACTCGAAAAAAGCGTAAAGCTCGATGGGAATTGGCGTACTAATCAAAAGTGGTTCACACCAAGGTCGCAAAATGATGTCCTAACTCCCGGATGCATTAATTTATCTCCGGCGTGGTTTCAGCAGGGGCACGAGGTAGGATCTGATGAGATGGCAATCTAGGTAGTTAAGCTCACGAATCCCCCAGAATCAGGTAGACCCGGCAGTTTCTGCATCATTGAATGGAGCATCCTTGGAGGATATCCTGAAGGCCATTGCAAGGCCAGCAGCCATTGCAACAGCAGCACTCAGGGTTATGCATCCTGAGCAGTACTGGGCAGGGTTGCGAGCCTTTGCGAGCCTCGAAGAAAAAGCATGAAGCAAGCAACTGCCGAAGATGTCAGAGACTCTCCAGTACTGGGCAACTGTGTTTAACAGCCTCTCCGTGATTTGCAATCGGGAAACCCCAAATCATCGAGACCATTCATCAATTCCCGAATGCTTCGATATTCTCACTAGCATGGGGAATTATTCTAATGCTCGGATGAGTATGCCAAGCCTTCAGCTGGAGTTCAGGTACGATCTGGGGTGTATGATGGCTTTTTTGGGAAGGATTGTCAGACACGGGGTTCATGCAGTGGAAGGGGATCGGATTGCCTGGGCATGGTATATGAGGGATGCTGTTCATATTTATGCCGGGATTCTGTTGTGTGGATGGGCAAGGTTGGATTGGAAGAAGTAGAAAAGGTAGTTACACGTGTTAGTACCCACCTTCAAATACATGATATTAGATATCAGGCACTCCATACTCGTAATTCGGGTTTCAGGTCTCGATAGTTGGGACTCGATATTGCAGGATACTCAAAAGTGTTATTGTACACATTTCACCGACTACCGAGTACCGGGTTTCGGGTTGCGGTACTATATCGAGACCCGAGACCCGAAGCCTGACCATTGAGTCCCGAATATCAAAACCCGAACATCGAGTCCTGAAGCCGGAATCCCGACCATTGAGTCCCAAATTTCGAGACCTGAAACCTGAAGGACAACATTCGAGACTCAAAACAACTCAATACTCCAAATTCAAAACAATGACACTCATGCATTTTAACGAGTTTCGAGTTTCGATTTTTGAGTGAAGAAAATACACATTTAATGAAATACAATTTTGGGAGTTGTCTTCTTGAATCACCGAGTACCGACTACTGAGTACTGGGTTTCGGGTTGCGGTACTCGGCACTCGGTACTCGGTGATTCAAGAAGACAACTCCCAAAATTGTATTTCATTAAATGTGTATTTTCTTCACTCAAAAATCAAAACTCGAAACTCATTAAAATGCATGAGTGTCATTGTTTTGAATTTGGAGTATTGAGTTGTTTTGAGTCTTGAATGTCATCCTTCGGGTTTCAGGTCTCGATATTCGGGACTCAATGGTCGGGATTTGGGCTTCGGGACTCGATGTTCGGGTTTTGATATTCGGGACTCGATGGTTGGGACTCGATATTTGGGACTCGATATTCAATGGTCGGGACTCCATACACAGGCGTTGGGTTTCGGGTTTCGGAACTCGATAGTCAGGCGTCGGGTTTCAGGACTCGATGTTCGGGTTTTGATATTTGGGACTCGATGGTCGGGACTCGATAGTCAGGCTTCGGGCGTCGGGCCTCAATTGTCGGAACTCGATGTTCAGCACTCGATACTCAATGGTCGGGACTCCATACATGGGTGTCAGGTTTCGGGCTTCGGGACTCGATGGTCGGGCTTCGGGTTTTGGGACTTGATATTCGGGACTCGATATTCAATGGTCAGGACTCCATACATGGGCGTTGGTTTTCGGGTTTCAGAACTTGATAGTCAGGCGTCAGGTTTCAGGACTTGATGTTTGGCACTCGATACTCAATGGTCAGGACTCCATACACGGGCGTTGGGTTTCGGGCTTCGGGACTTGATAGTCGGGACTCGGGTTTCAAGACTCGGTAGTCAGCACTCGATACTCGATAGTGGGGACTCAAAACTCAAAACTCGTAAAAATGTTTGCATCAAGTTTTGAGCATTGAGTATTGAGATTTGTGTCGAGTCTCGAATCTTGGCCTTCGGGCTTCGGGTCTCGATATTCCGGTCTTGATATTCGGGACTCGATGTTTGGGACTCGACATTCGGGACTCAAGATATCTGGCTCTTGATACTTGACATTGGGTATGCGGGACTCAGCATATAGCAATAGGTCATATATTTGGAAGTCAGTGTTTAATTTTCAGTACTTATTACATCATGTACAGAATTTAGACTTCAACATTCTGAACTGAAGGACTAGAACTACTCCAGGCCCCTTGGCTTCAATTTGGTTAGGACGGCTGTGTACATCTGAATCTCAGCCATCTTTTCACGGATGCCATCTTGTTGATCCTCAATCACTGTCAGGAGGCGTTCTCTCATCCACCTCAGTGCCTTCAGTGATGCAACCGAGCTTTCAGCCACCTGCTCGGGAACAACAAGATGTTTGTCCTCAACGCCAGACTAGAAAGGATCAGTAACCATTCAAGGAAATTCGGTAAAAGTCTTACTAGCCAATGCTGGTAGTGACCGACACAATTGGCGAATACCTGATCCCATGCCCATAATTCCTTTGGGATTGCAGTTGGTCTGGTCCACCATTGAGTTCCATAGGTTGATACAATCCGGGAGGGATCCCCCAGATCTGCAACATCATGGAACTCGCACAGTTGGGATGACAAGACGTTGTCCGGAACCATGTTCCAGGTGAGCTCGGGAATCAACTGAAGAATATGAGTGACCAGGCTTGGAACAACCAAAATGATGTTCCTTGCAGCTGAGTACTGCAGGAGGGGAGTCACAAAAGTCTGTTGGAAATGTCAGCATTGACCACCACAGTCATCAGTCTCTTACAGCTATCTCCCATTGCAGCCCGGCTTTAAAGTGCATGATCCGAGCAGCAGAAGGCTCCTCGGTGTGGGTAGCCTCCATCTGATATTGGGAGATGGATGCTCGGATGCGAGATGCAGCCATTGACATTGTAGCTGCAAGATCTGCCGGAGTGAGTGTGAGGGGTCGGAACCCATCGCCGGAATTCTGAGAATCAGAAGGGGATGTAGGAGGAGTATGCGATACAGACATGGTTAATGCAGTATTATGAACCTGGAAATGACAATCACAATGGCAGTTGGTTCGGAGGTGAAGATATGAGCCACAGGTTGATAGATAAAAATTTTCAAACTCCGACATTTTTGGATCCAGGCAAACTCCGTCATCGGTCGACCTGGCCAATTCCCTGGGACTAAAATGTTTGGGTCGATGTAGCTGTTTCATATCTTTGGAAAAAAAAATTCATTCATCGTGAGCCTCTATAAACCCGCTCTTCTGGTCTTGAAATGCTGCCTGGGCATCCTGTGCCAGCAATGAATACATTTGGGATTGCCTTCCCGAGTAGCATGCATGACCCGGAAGGTTTTTCTCCAATGATTCGCGCATCCTGTCACCCCATTGGGTTGCTTTCCACAAGAAAAAGTTACATGTCCAATCCATCTCCAATTGGACCAATATCATTTCTTCCTTCCATCAATCCTGTAGGGCCTTTGCCTGAAGCCAATGCACTCGGTAAACTTCGGATGGGTCCGTCAGCTGAGCACAGGATATGTCAAGCATGCCCGAACTCACATTCCTCATTCCACGAGTGATCAGGACCCTCCAGGTCGACTTTGACTGACCAGAACCAAGCGAGGGACTCGTTTCGCTGACCTCGGGCATTTGGATCGCCGACGGCAGTGCTGATTTTGAGCTGCTCCCGAAGCAGGGGTTTGTATTTCTGAAGCTGGTCTTCCCCCGGCTCAAGTTGCATCATTTGCTTCCTCAGTCTTCATATATATACTGGCATGGAGGGACACTGCCTGCTGCATGGACGTCACCTGGGACCAAGCTCGAGTTTTCAGGGCCTGCGATTTGGCTTGCCTAACTGTTGTTCGGAACAGAATTGCCTTGTTGCACAAGTGAATTCGGAGGTTGTGAAGGGAGTCATTGGCCTGCCCTTCACGAAGAGACATCTCCAGCGTAATGAGATCCTCTGCCATGCAGCGTCTGCATCGATCTACTCCGAGGTTTGATGGCAATGGGATGACAGTGAGCTCGGGGGAGTTCACCCATGTGTCAGATGTCTCGGTGAAGTCTGCCAAGTCATCATCGAGATCATCGAGAATGTCTACGTTCAAGTCATCAGGATCGTCATCTGCATCAAATCCCTCTCTGAGATGAGTAATAGCAGACCGAGTGAATCCATCTATCTGGCCTTGGAGACGATCGCGTTGCCGGGCTATGTCTAACCTCTGTGTCTCAGGTAGTTCTTCTACCAATTCTTCGGACCTCAATGAGCAATGCGATTTGAGCCTCTTCAATCGCCAACCCAATTGATATCCATGTCACCACAGATCTGCGAGCAGGTGCTGCATTTCGGGCATTACCCTCCTCTAGTAGTCTAAGCTCGATCTCCTTTTTGCTCGGTGCTGGGTGCAAAATTAATTCGGACTTTGGATGGAGACAAAGTCAACTTACCCTTCTTGATATTAATCTCATATACATCCATAGCCGCAGGATCATTTATTCTGCTGGACTGAGCGATCCTCTCGCTGGCTAACCATTCCGTCTTTGAATCGCCGGGTGCTGCTTCATCGAGTCTGTCGAAAGCCTTTTCACTTTCGGCGATGCCATTCTTCGCCTGCTTGTATTTACAGCAAAGGGTCCTTTTCATGCGGATCATCTTGCAGAAATTGGAATCGTTCATCTGATAATCGAGACATTCCTTTTGATGTGGGGATGACATTCCCCGAGCAGCAGGGGAAATCAGGTTGAGACATGACCATAGGGTCTCCATGATCTCTCCATCGATCCGACCGATGCCTTCAATAAAATTCGACGCATATCGGACATAGCAGCTGTCCTGATGTCCAGTGGATGTGCCACAACCCGATTCCAGGGAATGATGGTCAATTCCGGAACCATTTCGAGAAATCGGCTTCGATCCACCCGAACCCGAAAGTGCTTGTTGTATTGACAGTTGATATCATAGAAGGTGACCGCCCTCGTGATGCCTTCCATGTTGTGCTGGGCAGCCTCACAAAGGGCATAGTCCATGTTCATTTGTCTGGGAATGATGCATGGTTAACTCATGAATGTCGAATGGCAGGGTGGGCTTGCCTTTCGCCTTTTTGAAAATCTACCATTGAGTGAGGAACAAAGCAACCATGTCGAGCACAGGCTACTCCCCCGATGCCCGTGGATTCCAGCTTGTGCCGAGCCGCATTTGCTTGATTTACTGCCCGGTGATTGCTGCAGCTCGATTTTTCTAAAGTGTCGGCAGCCTCTGCAAGATGCTTTTTATACCTGTCCTTTCCCACCATGAATCCCAACCCATCTGACAGCCAAACTTCATCAAATGGCTTCATGGGATGCAGGTGTTCGGCTTTGAAATTTCCGTCCATAACAAATGACCAGGGTGTATTTCCACCTTGGAGCTGTTAACATCGCTGAGGTGACTTCAGTATCGAACGAGACTCACTCATCAAGTGATTCATCCCCTGACAAGGATACATTGATCCCTGGCTGAGGACAAGCGGGGCAAAATAATGCGAGATCACCTGCATTCGGGTTGTCAGGAACGATGGCCAAATCCATGCCATTTCATGGCCTTCAACTGCCTCCACTGTCGGGCGACTCTCATGAGCTCTCGGTATCGGTCCTTGCCACATGCTTTGTCAATATAATGTCCTTTAGATGAGATGATATAGCATTACCGGTACAAGGTGTGGAAACATGTTGGAGGTCATTCGCCGGAGCTTGCTGTAATAGTTCATCGCCGAGGTCCCACATTCAAGGTTGTCCAATAGAAAATCATCGAGCACCCTGAAGGTGAACAAAGTCTTCGGCTTGTTAAATGAAGCGGGGAAAAATCCATGTCGAAACATTTGAAGGTCTGGAGTCATGGCATTTGGACAATCGCAGCATCAAACCTGGAGGCGATGAACTCCGGACTTGTCGACTGATAACCATGGTGTTTTCCTTTGGCTGGAACTCGGGTCCCGACACAGACGGTAGATCTTCAGGCTCAAGCTGGTCTTCAGGTTCATCTTCTTCGAACAAATCCCACCTATCTGTAAGTACCGGACATTGTTTGCCCTCATGACCGAGGTGTATGACGAGTCCGACGTGAGCGAGACAACTTTGCTCGAAGAATTGACCATTCCATTGACTGATCCAGTGGAAGGGATTGCAAGAATGTTGACTTCTGCAACAGCCAGTGCAATATAGTGGCTCCCCAAGACAATCTTGACATTTGTAGACCCCATCCTGGTCGCAGACGATGCATCTCCTATCTTCTGGTGGAGCTTCTCGATCCAGGAGGTGATGTAGATATGATTCCTGCCTTGGCAGCCATTGCCTGAGGTAGTCATTCTGACTCTGCATTTGTTATACTTAGCTATCATTTGAATTGCAATGCAACATTTTACATGAACTTGCCATGGTTTTTGGGAGTTGCAAAGGCTCAAATGAGCCTTGGTCGTGCTCGTAAGTATTGTCAGGAATGTCTTCCCAAAGAGGTGGTGCCTCAACAGGCTGAAGTGTTGGTGATTCTGGGGGAGAGTTAGGCATGGACCTGTAGGCATGTCTTTTTGTGCTTGCAAGTGGGACCTTGACCCAAGTCTTCCTACCTTTGCTGCCCCTTGCTTCTACCCTGTGGGATTTTTGCAGTGGGGTGCATCTACCTATCTTCATCTTATTTTCTAAGGCTGCAAGCAAAGCATTAGCTCAGGAATGTGAATAAATTGTTATTGCAATGTGATGTTATGCAGTCTTGATGCGTCATTACAAATTCATTTCCATTAATGGAATTCCGTCCAATATGGGTAGATTAACCAACTGTTAGGCTTTGCTCAATGTTCAACTTGTCACCATTATTACTTCCACCTTGCTCATCCTCAGCCCTTTCTGCAATCTCATTCACAATGGCAAGATCAGGTCATTCCACTCAGTTGACTTCCACTTCTGGAAGACTTAGGGCGCGTCAACCACAGACACAGAAGCTCACGGACAACGAAATTTCGGAGTTGAAAAACTACCTTCCTGAGTGGACTTCGGCGAAAAGGAATGAGAAGCGGGCAGTTTTCACTGCCATAGCCAGGGCTGCCAGGCTATTTGCTCCCAAGGTCGACCAAGCACAATGGAAGAAGAGGAAGCGGGTGATTCATCCTTGCTTCGTTCAAAACTAAAATTTTAACATCTTATTCTTCCATGAACTCTCAGATGTACAAGACATGGTTGTTCAACAACAAGAAAAAGAAGGAGAGGAAGGACATGATAAAGTATGGGAGGAAATGGACTCCTAGGCAGGTGATCTACCAGCAGAAGCGGGAGGAGGTGCTGAAGAGGATCGAGGACGAGTCCGGGGCAAAGCCAGGAGGTCCCGGTATGTTCAAGTATTATCAGGCGGCTGTAAAGAGAGTCATGACTGAATTGTCCGACGACGAGTTGGAGAAGGCGAAGGACACAGCCGAAGAATGGTCGAACAACTTTCCGCCTCCCGAGATACAAGCACAAGTGGCTCGTAAGAAGGGACCTGGCGTATATGGAGCACTTTTCGAAGGAGATGTGGAGGCAATGCGGGATGAGAGTGTTTGTGATGTCGGCATGGAAGAATGAACAGGGCGAGGTGCTGTTCGGGATGTAAGTCAATTTTGTCATCTCAGATCCTCAATCTCAATACATTTCATGCAGGCACGATGATAACGAGGCATTAGGAGATGGGGACAGTTTCATGAAGACGAAGGAGTGGGAGGACATCGAGCCAGTTTGGCAGGAGTACGCACAGGAACAATTTGGTGAGTGTTTGAACTCTGGCTACTGGAATGAATTGGTTGATCTTCTTCATGATAGGTGCCGGGGCATGGGATGGAGGGCGACAGGTGATGCGAGGTCGAAAGAGAATCAGGAAGCCTGCTTTTGAACTCGAGACCGACGGGGATGGGATGCCGGTGCTTCCAGACATCACCGAAAACGAAACTCGAGGAGAAGAAAGCCATAGTCAGAGCATTTCTTACATCGCACTATCGTGAGTCCATCAGTTGCGACACCCGAACATTTGTTGAATGCATGTATACAGGTATCTGTTCCGGGATTGACAAGGCAGTTGTGCCATGGAGCGCCATCGTACAAAGTCAGGATGACTTTGTGGCAAGAAAGTATGTTCTGGCGGATGTAGACTTGAAGGAGCCATCGAAGTTGCAACATTGGGACACGACCGCCTTACTGACTTTCTGGTATGCTCGGCAGGAGAAAGGCAAAGGTCCAACATTCCTGTTCAAAGCATGGAAGAACAGAGATGGGGACATGGTAGCCTTGGTTGTATCCGGGAATTCACCGTCTCATCAGGACTCATAAAGTCAGAAGAGATATGATCCGAAGGCCTCGGAATTCGGAGACCGAAACTGACAGTGATCCCGAGACCAATCACGAGGGTGATCCCGAGAGTGAGCCTGAGGGTGACACTCATGATATGGAGGATGATGCTGGTGATGACGCAGCGGAAGGTAGATCCCCGCAAAAGAGACCCAGAACAGAGCCTGGTCCTTCGACAGCACATGAAGGAACCGCTGTCCCATGTGCAATTCCAAAGCCTCGCCCGGTCAATGCAGGGAAAACTGGGCACTGCTTACATCACTGAATGGGTGACCTCCCAGGCTGGACTGACTGAGAGAGTCACCGGCAATGTTCAGGAGGATGGTGCAACCGAAGGAGTCAATAGGTCACCGGCACTGAAAACATGTGGGAAGAAAGGGGTGATTGAGCCATCTGGCGAGGACAACCCAGAGTAAGTCAACACAACAGCCATTGGACACTAGCCCTCGAGTGACCAGAGCAAGGGGAAAGAAGTAATGGACTTATACTACACTGCCTGCCTTTACCTGCTATTATGTACATGTCAATGTGATTCAATCATATCGAATAGAGTCCCAAGTATGAGTATCGAGTCCCTGACCATCAAATCCTGAACATATAACATCGGTCCCGAAACCCGAAGCCCGAGATTGAGGAATGAATCCCAACTACCGAGTCCCGAACATGGAATCCCGGACTATTGAAACATGAGTCCTGACTATCGAGTATCGAGTATAGAGTCCCGAGGATCAAACATCGAGTCCCGAAATCTAAAAATCCCAAACATCGAACATTGAGTCCCAAGTATCGAGTCCTGAAACCTGAAGCCCGAGATTCAAGGAATGAATCCCGATACCGAGTCCGAACATTGAGTCCCCGAACATCGAGTCCCGAATATTGAATCCCTACCATTTGAACACCGAGTCCCAAAACATTGACCCATCAAATCCAGACTATCGAACATCGAGTCCTGACTATCGAACACCAAGTCCCGTACGACGCCCGGTGACATGCATTGAAAGATCCGGTAGTGTACATGATGTGGGGATATCAATGAAAATTCAGAGGTTGTAATAAGGTAATTTACATAGTCATTTGTTCTTCAAAGTGTTGAATCATGGAATCTACTACCTTGAGCATTTCAATGCTCATCTGTTCAACTCTTTGCAACCTCTGCAGGTCTGCATCAGCTTTTCTCAGTTTGTCGGAAGTTTCCACCCAAGCAGTTCGGAATGGTCGCTCAGCCTCCATTAGTTGTTGGATGGAAGGGTCAGGAAGACCTCCAGTACGGCGTTTGTAATCACCGAGTCGATCTCGGATGGATTGGTCTTCCCAAAAGATTAGCAAAAAGATAAATGCTCTGCTTTCAGATACTCACATTCTGGGTGTTTGTATTTTCCGAAAGGATGGAGCTCCCGGACCATCAAACATAAATCTTTGACATCGAGCTCCGGCTCGTCTGCACGAAGTTCGGTAGATGATTTGGCGGCTTGGGAGATATGATAAGTATCAATAATCATCTGGAATGAATAGACCCACATGAAATAGACACCTCTGATGTAGCCGGTGCAAAAGTGGGAGGATCAGCAGAATCCGGCAACTCATCAACATCAATGACATCATCCTCAGGCCCGAGGTACAAGTCTGGATCAATGAGACAGCCGGCATCATCAGGCTCACCCGGATGTGATTGATCTTCAAGGGTGAAGTTAGCATGGATGGTGAACACTGATCATAAGGAATGTATAAACATACCTGGCATTGCAGCCGACGCATCCGGTGGTCTGGATGACATAGAATCATATTCTATGTCATCATCCGGCCCAAGGTATAAGTCATCTAAGTCATCTGAGGGACACCCGGTAAATTGATAAGGAATGATAAGAATACAACATACCTAGTGATACCCGGCCCATAGATGAGTCATCCACATCCATAGAATTATAGTCGGTCACCGGGGGGTCATTAAATCTAACGGCTGGATGGGAACTCATGTGGTGTGGAGAATTGGTGGACTGGTTGACTGATGATTGAAAAAACTTCGAAGTTCAACACACAACTGGCAATTGCCGAAAGTTCAACGACGACCAAACAAACACAATCAATCAACAATTTTATTGATCAGTCCATCAAACTGTCTTGTTTGATTTGAAACTTCAGTCCTTCTGATAACTGATCTCAATCTGATTTCAAGATCTTTAAATCTCTCAACTCACTCATCATGTCCACTCCAGTTGCCGACTCTTTGACTGATCTCAAGAATTCCACTGCCCAGATCATGGCCATCATCAGCGCTGCCTGGCAGATTCCCCCTGGGTCCCAGCCACTCAGCTCTGGGAAAACAGGTTGGTACACTTGTGGTATGTATTTTTTGTGTTTTCGTCTCTAACATCCAGGTAGTCTAATGTAGCAAAGGAGTATGGGTCCGGGGATGGTCCTATTCCCGGACTCGTCATTTCGTGCCTCAAAGAGCTACACCGCATCCGGAGCATGGTTCCCAAGGTCTGGCCCGACTGGCACACCATCGGGTATGATGATCCCCGCGTTTTGAGGCACCCCTGGCACCCCAAGGTCCTTGCCTGGGAGGCCATAGGTGACCGGACCTTTGATCTCCCAACTGCTGCCCCCCCATCCACAGGTCCGATTCCAGTCAACCTTCCCTCCCCAGCCATCCCTACCAGCAATGTCGCCGGCCCTTCCACCAACCCCACCACCGAGTTCCGGGACAAGGGAAAAGGTAAGGCCGTCTTCGCTGACCTGGAGCCTGAGGCAGAAGGCAGTAATAAGAGGAAGTCCCCCTTGATTTCGGAACCACCCTCCCAACCCCAAAATCCGCAATGAAGAGTCACAAGCATCTGAGGTTGGCTTGCGTGGTGAAGTCCAAGCCCATGGTGGAGTCGGAAGATGAGGAAGACATGATTGTCAAGGTATGTCATCTGGTTCTTCTTTTACTTGTCTCACATTTTCTTGTAGCTGTTTTCGGGTGGAGTGCTGGAGGTCGTTGTTCCCCTGCTCTCCACAGTTATCGCAAGGATGCCCAATTCGCCTCGATCACCCAGGGTTCCGACGAAGAAACCCTTTGGCCCTGCCACGGTAAGTCACGCTTACGTGTCTGGGCCTCAGGTGTATGCTTACCGTTTACCAGGTGATTGCCGGCAGTCGCCCAGCAGTCATCGAGCCCTCCCGGCCAACTCCTGAACCCCCGGTGCAGGCACCCCCGGTCATCCCTGCAGTTGACATTCTCATTCCCGGACCAGTGAGTACTTTTATATATCTCAAGTGTATCCATACACTAATACAACTCACAGAAAAACCCATGCTACACTTGCAACAAGCTACAATGGCCTTGCGCAACTCGGATGGACAAGAGGACCGGGGCTCCGTGTATGTCGTGCATCTACTGCACGACAAAGAAGATCAAGTGCACCCCTGCGTCTATGGGATCCCCGCCTCCTTGCAGTGGTGCCTCCTCTACCACCCGGAAGACGAGGTCCAGGATGCCATCCAGGGCTCCCTCTAGGGCTCCCTCCAAGGCTCCCTCCAAGGCTCCCCCCACGTCCCAAACCCCCGCCCCCTCCCAAGCTCCCCCTGCCTCCCAATCCAAGGCCCGAACTCGAAGTCAGTCTCGTGGCATGGCCAGAACTCCTGGTGTCACTGCAGTGACAACCCCCAAGACCCAGACGCGTGGTCGCAGCAAGACCATCACTGCCATCAAGGCACCTGCACCTGAACCAGCTTGTAAGTCACCCAAGGTTTATTTTTATCATCGTCTGACCTTAGGTTTGCATTCTAGCTCTTCCGGCCTCAAGTTCGGCAGTCCCGGCTGCAGCACATGGCCCGGCAGTCCCTGCTGCAGCACTTGACGTGCCCATGCCAGATCTCCATTTGAATCGCTCTTCTGGAGGATCGTGTGGCAGAGCAGGATGGTAAGATTGATACCCTGCAACGCCTTCATGAAGGCCTTAGGCGCGAAATCATGCTCCGGCACCCCTCATTCCCACTGCCCGATCCTCCTGCCAATGCATCATCCTTGTTGCTTGATCAATCCGGCCCCCCCACCATGTCACCCGCCGAATCTGCACTCCCACCTCTCATTGATCTCACAATGGAAGGCATTGCTCCCACAACCACAACCGCAACAGTCCCGGATGCCTCTGCCATTGATGGCCTCCTGTTTGATTACAACCAAGTTGCTCATCCAGAGGATCCAGATGCATCCGGCGAAATTGTGGACCCAGGTGATCCGAGCAACCTGGTCCCAGAATATAACTCCTCTGATGACATGGATGTTGAGGTGGAGGTGAAGGTTGAAGAGTCTTCTGAGGAGGTTGACATGGCTACATAATTGCATAGTGATAGATGTATATACAAGTTTTCAATGAATGTAACCTCTGCCAGTCCATTGATCGAGTGACTGAGTTCCCAGTACCGACACCCGAAACCCGAGATTCGGTACTCGGTACTCGGTGATTCATGTGTTCGAGTGTTGAGTTTCGAGTTTCGAGTCAAGTACTGACACCCGACACCCGACACCTGAGTACCGAGTACCGACACCCGAGATTCGGTTGATTCGTGTGGACATTCGAAATTTGAAACCTGAAATGAAGTGCTGACTACCGAGTACCGAGTACTGACACCTGAGATTCGGTACTTGGTACTTGGTACTTGGTACTCGGTACTCGGCACTCGGTGATTTGAGTCTCGGGATTCGAAACTCAGATTTATGCGAGTTTCAAGTTTCAAGATTCGAGTTGCGACTTTCGAGTTTCGAGTCGAGTACCGACACCCGACACCCAAGTACTGACACCCGAGTACCAACACCTGAGATTTGGTACTCGGTACTCGGTACTCGGTACTCGGGTGTCGGGTGTTGGGTGTCGGTACTCAGATTTATGTGAGTTTCGAGTTTCAAGATTCGAGTTTCAAGATTCGAGTTTCGAGTTTCGAATCGAGTACCGACACCCAACACCCAACACCCGACACCCGAGTACCAATGATACACACGAATCACCGAGTACCGAGTACCGAATCTCGGGTGTCGGGTGTCGGTACTCGGGTGTCGGTACTCAACTTGAAACTCGAAACTCGCATAAATCTGAGTTTCGAATCCCGAGACTCGAATCACCAAGTACCGAGTACCGAATCTCGGGTGTTGGGTGTCGGGTGTCAGTACTCGACTCAAATCTCGAATCTTGAATCTCGAAACCCGAAACTCACATAAATCTGAGTACCAACACCCAACACCTGACACCTGAGTACCAAGTACCGACACCCGAGATTTGGTACTTGGTACTCGGTGATTTATGTGTATCATCGGTACTCGGGTGTCGGGTGTCGGGTGTTGGGTGTTGGTACTTGATTCAAAACTCGTATAAATCTGAGTTTTCACGATATTATGTCTGTACATCATCAGTAAGTATACAAACAACGACTGACAAAAAACTGCTATATGACATAGAGCTATCTTCCAAAAATATATATGGCTGTGTGTGAGGATGGAAAGGGAAGAGAAAACACAGGTGATTTGGGGGGATTTGGAAGAGGGGAATGAAATGGTGGTAAGATTTGAGATGGAGAACACAGGTGAAGAGAGGAATACAAGGGTGAATGAGAGTAGTACAATGGAACAGATTTGGGGTAAACCCTTAGCTAAGAGTTGCAGATGAGACTCATGTCAGCCAGTAACAAGACTCACATAGTAGAGTCGATTACAGATGAAGCAGGGGAGTTGAATGGGATGATGTATCAAGACTCTAAGAGTCGAAGCCGTGTGAGTGCCTTAAGCGAGCATGACTCGGTACTCGGGTGTCGGGTGTTGGTACTCAACTCGAAACTCGAAACTCCTATATGATACGTATCTGGGCCCACCCATCTGTCTAATATTACCCGACGTCGGCCCACCCGTCTAGGTAAAATTCCACACTTCGGCCCACCTGTCTATCTAATATTTCCCTATGTCGGCCCACCCATCTATGTTATAAATATTTCACCTCACCCTTGGCCCACCCGTCTATCTAATATTAACCCACGTCGGCCCACCTGTCTATATAATAAATATTTCACCTCACCCTCGGCCCACCCGTCTATCTAATATACCCCTACATCAGCCCACCCGTCTATGTAATAAATAATTTGCCTCACCCTCGGCCCACCCGTCTACCTAATAATACCCCACGTCAGCCCACCTGTCTAAGTAAAATACCCCATGTCGGCCCACCCATCTATCTAATATTTCCCTACATCAGCCCACCTGTCTATGTAATAAATATTCCACCGCTCCCTCGACCCATCCGTCTATATAATAATATTTGCTATACATCTCTCCTCAGGTCTATAATATATGTCAATCCTACTCTACATATTACCCATATGGGCCCACCCATCTCCATAATAATATTTCTCCCGGCCCATCCGCCATCGTCAATGATATATATAACATCAGCATAGATGGGCCCACCTGTCAACATCGGAAATAATATTTCTCCTGGCCCACCCGTCAACATCAGGAATATACATGACATCGGCCCATAATCCGCTGGCCCGTATTACATGGGATATTATGTAGGTCGGGTGACCCGTATAGTACGGGATTTGTCACTGAAGGGGCTCTCTGGTGGGCTCACTTCTCCAGAATGTCATAGTGCTGCCATCCACTGTCTTGAAGATGATGCTGAGTTGTCCGAAACTGAGCAGGTGGCAGCTGTTCGGTTGTTCTCTCGTCAGACTGCAATTGCAGATTCATACCTCACAATAAAGAAAAAGTCAACTCACACTCGTTACATTCAGTCAGAGTTAGCTGAATTTAGTCTAGGATAGTACACTCCGTGTATTTAAAATGTACTGATAACTATCCCACATAGCTTTGGCAATAGCATCCCTAAGCTCGGAAGCCTGAACTCGTTCTGCAGATGAGATATCACCTCCAAGACCCTCAAACCCATTTATCACTGCCCCGATAATATCACCATGGGGAGTTTCACGTGCCTCTGGGAGGTCATTGTTGTCATAAATACGGATGAAATTGTGTAGTCCACAGATAGCAGGGACCATTTTTGCCTGTGTTGTGAGATCATACTCGGGAGAAACCACAAGAAGCTGAAAACGCCTTTTGACCACTCCAAAAATCCGTTCAATGACATTACAGGCTTGTGCATGACGCAAATTGAAAAGTTCATGATAGTTTTTGGGCCTAGATGAGTCATGAGAAAATAATAGCATGATAGCGGAAATGAAATACCGTAAACCAATCCTACCCCACTCGTTTAGATGGTATCGTTCTCCATGGTATGGGATCATGAGCCCATTGCAAATTGGAAAGCCTGCATCAGCAAGGAAATATTTACCAGGAGGGATAGTCAGGTTACTTCGTCAAGCATCCTCATAGATGTGAGCATGCAGCAAGCACATTCTGCGAGAGACAACCTTTTTGGTTGCAGTAACGTGCCATGGCATCATCAGGAACAAAAGCATCCAAATGAGTCCCGTCAATTGATCCTTGGCAGTCTTGGAAGAATGGATAAAATTTTGGGTTGTCCTCGATCTTGGGTGCGAGTTGGGTGGTCACGTCAGGAAGTCGTACATAGGCATTATAGAAAGCATCAGACATGAGGAGGTTGAGAATGCAATGGATGGCTCTGATAAGCAGAAGTCAAATTCTAAACTCGTCAATAATTAATATGGTGGCACACTTTGTGAGAGTACTCGGACTGCGCTGAAATTGTTCTTCAAGATGACGCTGGGGTAGGCCAGTTACAGCAAGATACAGGAATATTCTGAGCTGCTCTTCAGCTGAAACATGTCTTGTGTTATGAAGGCCATGTTTGATTAGCTCATGGAGAAGGGCCTGGAATACATGTTTATTCATTCCCATTGCATCATAAAAATGCTGAGGATGGCCAGCCAGAAGCTCGTTCAACCATTGTTGGCCAGTGAGCTTGGAAGTATTTTTGGGAGTTTTGTTGTAGTGGGCAGCATAATGATGTTGAGTAATGGAAGCAGCAGCAAGTGTGATAGCGATGACAGCTGCCCATTTTTTTCTTCATTTTCGAGCGTGCAAAGTGCTTTCGAGTAGTGTTAATTACCATCAGCAAGTACAGTAGGGTACACTAGAAACAAACTCGCTGCCCAGTTTGGGCCATTTCACTGGTCTAATTTAGCCAACCATCAATTGAACCTGACCAGCAAAAATTGAACTGGACTCAGTTGCCGAGCTGGGCCTAAGTGTTCCCCTTATTCCTCTGCCCCTATCAATATTCCCCTTGTCCCTTTTCCTATCCTCCGCCTTCCCCGCTCCTACCAACCCTTCCCCCTGCTCCTATCCACCCTCCACATCACTCCCTGCCTTCTCTGCTCCGCTCCTAGTCAGCTCGCTGCTAGTAGCTCTTACTTCCCAACCCTCAAAGCGGACTGAAGCGGACCACTTGTCCTATCATCGGACAACATCAGACCCGCTCCAAATTCAGGGCACATACTCGGCTAAGGGTGCAGCACAAGAGCTGAAGCCAAGCCCCGACCCCTCTGCCTCCTGAGCCGGCATGGTACCTAACAGGCGGTGCGGGTGTTGCTGGTGAAGGCAGGTGGGGTGTTTCCAATGACTTTAGGCATGTCGTCGTCTTCGTCTTCTGATAGCTCTGATTCAGAGTCTATGTCAATGTCTTCTTGTTCTGGGGGAGTTGGTTTGACAGGGGGAAGTGGTGCGTCTGGGAGTACTGGGGTGTTCAAGGAAGATGCAGGGAAATTGTTGTGGACCCAGGATTCAGTGGAAAAGTCCCAGTGATGGTTGACAGGTGCTTTGGTCTTTAGAAATCCTCTCCACTCGTAGATGGTATGGAGTGTGCCTTTTTTGTTGGGCTTTACAAGCGCATGATGTTCTTCATTCCAGGTAAACCCTGGATATGTTCTGGTGGGTTCCGTGATGTCTGATGGGGGCACCGACTTGAGGAGCAGTGGTTCTGTAAGTAACTTGACCTTTTGTCACACTCGGCATTGTCAGATGTCTTAGTAAACAAAAGTGGTTGAAATTTCTAGTAGCACCCTAGTGCTAAGTCATGCAATTAAAGCAGTAGATTGCAGGCCCTGGTCTGCATAGGTCAAGTTAAGGAATACAGAGGGTAAGACGATGGTTTAAATAAGAGAGTTAAAGCAGAGTCTGAATATAATAAAGAGAAAAGGAAGTCGTACAATGATACAATGACAAATAGGAACAGAGAAGAGAGAATCGTACAATAGAATGAGATGGAAGGTCATAGAAGGATTAGTAAGCGAAGGAAAAGGAGAACTGTAACACAAAGCTTGTCAAATGTCACAATCACTTTCTATTCTGCAGGGATACATGATTCATGTCCTCTTCCTCTTGTTGAGCTGCTACCACAACTCATTACCTTGTAACCTGTCCGAGGGTCACATCTCACGTACACCATTGCCATGGTTTTTTTACAAATGGATTCCAAGTGGGAGCAGGGAACATCATTGATGTTAGTGCACCCATGAAGGAACTTGTTCTCCTCAGAACTGGAGTGTGTGCACAAGACAGCCACAATACACAGGTTGTTAAGGTCTGTCATATCCCATATCTCCAGATCCGGAATTCCGGATCTCCCCCACTAAAGTCCGGTTCTCCATCCTGTTATTCCACCCAGCACTCCACCTTCATCTCCGCACTCACCCCTAGCTCCTTTTAGAATAGCTATTGCTCTGGCTACTGGTTATATCCTTTCCACTATGCTTACTGATCCGTCTGTTTGTACTTCATTTCCGACCTCACTGCTTTGATCCGTATACACTTACTAATAGCCTTTCGACATGCTTCGTACACAGCCCTTACTTTGCTGACTGATTTACTTACATGATACCTGCAGTATATAAACTCCTGTGATACTCCAGAACTCCTTAGTTCAAATATCATCTTAGTTCTGCTCATTTCTGCTTCTCCAGACTTGAGTCTCATCTCTTGTCTACCTCCGAGTCTCAGGGGTTAAACCTTAGGACTAAATCTCTGGCTCTACCTTAGGGTAGTCTAAACTCTGTTCTGTTTCTACTCCGGACTTGTCCATAGTAGCCTTACTCCATTCTCTCATAATCTTCCAGAGTTCTGCCGAACTCCCCTGACGTCTGACCTCCAGACTTCCCCTCTGCCCCTTGGAAATTAAGGGCACGTACTCGGGTAAGGGGTGCAGCACACGAGCTGAAGCCGAAGCCCTTTGAGTAACCTCCTTGAGAACAACCTTAACAAGGTCCCAGTGACTTGCACTGGAGGGGTCCAGGGACGGATCAGGGCAAGTAACGAGGCCCAAAATATAACCACCTCCATGCTTGAGGAGGAGGTAGTTCTGCATGTGGTTGGACCAGACACACCAGTTGTTCTTACTGCGGTCGAGGACTTCAATTTTATCTAAGTCAGTTTGACTAAGTGTGATGGCTGTAATGGATGCCCTGAGGACATGGTAGCCATAGGCACGACGGTGTTTGGTGGGCTGAGTGTCGCACTTTTAGTGCCTGAGCTCCAAGAGCAGGTATGTGCAGTGGGTGGCATGAGGAAAAGAGGTGGGAGATGAATAGATAGCAACTTGCAGGTATATATACCTGTGGATGACTGTGATTGATTCTCCTCAACCGAAGAAGGAAAGATTAAATGTTACAATGACATTGATAGAAGTTGATAAGATCCCCAAGGGTTTAATAACCCGGCGAGGTTGTTCCTAAGACCTGCTGGTGTATCTAGTTGGTAATTCCACTCCTTGTTTTACGAGAGAGCAGGGCTCATAACCTGTTAAGACTAGACACAATGTTAGCCCTCAGTCATGATGGAACAGACTATATTAAGTACCTAGACACAATGTTAGCCTAAGTGATCATCAGTATCTAGTAGTGGTTAGAGTAATCGAAAAGGCTTACCCTCAGTCGTGATGGAACAGACTGAGGGAAGGTGAGAACGTGAAATGGTATATGTAGGGTGGTTCGAATTCCAAACTTCAACTCCACTTATTGTGTCGGCATGCTTAGCATCAACATGTACTCTGATAATGAATTCAAGAACACATACTTATGGTTGCCCACACACTTACATCCGCTGTCCGTCCATTCTGCAAATTATTCATTGGTCGGTTCATCCTTATGAATGTGTCAATTGTCATTCATAATGAATTATATATGTGGTACTTCGCGAATAACTGTGAATTTATTTATGAGGTCGTCGGCCATCCATTGGATGGTGTCTTCCAGTTCATGGTAATGTAATTGTGTCAGAGAATTTGTGGGGGAATGTCAGGTTAACATACAGTGGGGTGCTGTTGCACTGGACCAATTGTAGCTGGTATGACTCATCTGTGATACATGTCACAAATCTACAAGGAGCAACAGCCTGAGCTTAAGTCCTATCATTCAAGTCTGTAAGTCACTCAGTGCTAATCACTTGTGCTTTCTTACATTTAAATACAACACTGTTGTGCACCTGTTCATATTTGACTGTGAGGCTACCTCTAACCATGACCACTCCCATCAAACCAACCAAGTGAACACCCTCTAATGCTACACCATCTCCAGCTTGAGTGGTGAGCTGTGGTTACTTTAATCTGGCTAGCATTGCTGCTCTTCACTCATCAACATTCACAGAAGGCTTCAGCAACAATGAATGCCAAGCAGCTGCTAGGGCACTGCTTAGGCATGACATTGTGGGGAATTCCCCCACTGTAGGTGTAAAACCCCATCCTTTCCACATCATCTCACATCAGTTCCGCATATTCCACACGTTCTGCGTTTCCCGCGCATCATCCGATGGGTTCCGCATTCCCGCGCATCCTTCAGAACCCGCCCGCACTATCCGATATTCCCGCACATCGTCGGACAACCTTCGCATGTCCTGTCCCCATCCTTCCAGGTCCATTGGTATGCTGTATCCCTCTTCCCACTGTTCCTAACGTTATCCAGATCAAACTGACACATGCCCTTATGGCATGGACCCCTATTCCGGAGTATTGCGCCCATGTGCACTGCCTGCCTTCACTTCTGCTTCCTGAGAAGTTTACTACCTGTACCTCAGTGTTCCTGGAAAATAATCTTCCCTTTAAGTAGTGCTACTCAGGGCTTGGGTGTTTTTTATTGAATCCCATCTTTTACCTTCCCACTTTCCCTTCACCTTACTAGAGGACCGCTTTGACTTATGCCCACTATCAATCTAACCTCATGATATACTTCCTTCAACTTCGCCTGCGAGTTCCGACGAATCAGTATGTTCCGTGCTTTATCCATTTGAGTTCTGTTTCATTCCTTTCCATTCCGCTTGAGTTCCACTTGAGTTCCGCTCAGGTTCCGCTTGTTCTGTGCGAGTTCCGCTTGTTCCGCTTGTTCTGCATTTTTGCGGATCCTCATCCTACTTGCAGTAGGGTTGATTAGGGTCGTTTAGACAGAGACTAGTACTCCCCAGTAGCAATCCCCTTAAGGGTCGAACATGCTTGCTCTCAAGTGAGGCAGTAGGCAGCAAAGACCCAACTGTGTAGTAGATCGATTTCTCTCCGCTGCACTTGTTGTACCCACAACGTGCATATTTGTGACGACTCTTTGACAATAATAGTCTCAAAGTGATCAGACCAGGACTCAAATAATGACAAACAAGGAATAGGGGTAAGAGTCAAACAGAAGGTGAGCGATGGACATCAAGTAGATTCCTATGGAAGGTACAAGAGGTTTAGACTAGAGAACTACTGACTACCCACTAGGGTTCATATACCATGAGAACAGTGCACGGACCAAGATGAGAAAGGTAATTATCTAAATAAGAAGGTGAGAGAAGTATCAGGTGTAAGGGTCCAAGGGTAGAGGGTTTTGAAGAAGGAACATATAGATAGCAGTGGCTAGGAGATCTGAATCATAATGGAAGAGAAGAGATGGCAATTAAATAGAAGATCTATCTCAGATAGAGATCGAAGATCCAATGGGAGGAAGATCAATCAATGACTTGATTGGAGATGTAATTGGCAATGTGAAGGGAGAGATGTGGGCATAGGGTATGGGTGCTTCTGTGACTGGTTGACGGGATGAAGGGTGATATATGTGATGAGTGTGAAGAGGTGAAGGGGTCATGTGACTCAGGTGCTTAGACTTAGACACCACATTGAGGTAGGAAAAATGGTTTGTTTGAGGGACTTGTGATAATATTGATGGTACTCATTATCAGACAAGGACACCTAAGGGTCTTCACCCATCTTACATCGCATTAAATCCTCCTGTGGAACAGATGGACAAGAGGACCCTCACACAAGATGACCTACTAGAAGTGGGGCTGCAGGACATATTCAATGCAGTAAGTTCAAGTATCAAGTTCAATTATCTTGTCTGATTCTTTTCATAGGTCAACTTGCAAGATCACCTCAACAGCAGCATCTCACTTATTATCTGCTGTGCTGGTGTGGTGGCAGGTCCAAAATTCTTATCTGAGAAAATTCCCTTGGACATCTATATTACTCCCTGCAAGTTGCAAGCGACACCTGAGTGCATTGGTGGAGATGTTGCTGTTTGGGCCCAAGTGTTTGCTCAGGAGTTTCCCATCCCTCATCTCCAGTGTTTTTTGCAAAGTTGTGCTATCGAGAAGGTCACTCCACTCAGGTGCTGTAAGTTATTATCATACTTATATATTGTACACCACTAACTCAATTGTAAAGTTCCTGCTACTCATATCAGTCTCAATGGATTGCAATATCTACCTGCACCTACAGTTCCTACCGGTGCTCGCATACAATGCTCAGTGCAGCCTTCCGAGGTCTTTGGGAGCAACCTACAAGCTTGTGCAAATGACTTGGAAGCAGCCAATATCCCATCTGCTGCTATTCGTGAAGGGGTGATGCTCACCAAAAGCATATCAACACAGCCTGCAGCATTTGTGGAGGTGCCACATCAGCTTTGCCAATGCAGACTTGCAGATGTATTCTGTCCTAGTAGGAACCCTGGTGAGAAGTTAGTGGGTCCGATATTGTCACATCAGGGTCAAGATGGTTTTGATGCCAGCATGATTGCCCCCGCTGCTGTTAAGGTCGTGCTCAAGGGAGAGGTTACTCAAAGGGCTTCGGCTTCAGCTTGTGCGCTGCGCCCCTTACCCAAGTACGTGCCCTTTAATTTCCAGGGGACAGAGGGAAAGTCCGATGGAAGTCCGAGGAGTTCTGGAGGACTTAGTGTCGGTGGAGTTCGGCGGAACTCCAGGAAGGCTTATGCGGGGATGGAGTAAGGCTACTATGGAAGTCCAGAGTAGAAACTGAACAGAGGTTAGACTACCCTAAGGTAGAGCCGGAGAATTAGTCCTCAGGTTTAACCCCTAAGACTCGGAGGTAGACAAGAGATGAGACTCAAGTCCGGAGATTGCAGGAATGAGCAGAACTAAGATGATATTTGAACTGAGGAGTTCCGGAGTATTACAGGGGTTTATATACTGTAGGTATCATGTAAGTAATTCAGTCAGCAAAGGTAAGGGCTATGTACGAAGCATGTGGAAAGTCTATTACTAAGTATAACAGATCAAAGCAGTGAAGTCGGAAATGAAGTAAGAATGGACAGATCAGTAAGCATAGCGGAATAGGACATAACCAGTAACCAGAGCAATAGCTAATCTAAAAGGAGTTAGGGGTGAGTGTGGAGATAAAGGCGGAGCGCTGGGCAGAATAGTAAGATGGAGGACCGGACTTCAATGAAGTAGATCCGGAATTCCGGATCTGGAGGTACGGGATATGACAGCTGCGCTCATAAGTATTGGTCCAAACACCAATGCTGCCCTGGATCAGCTGAAACTTGGGGATGAGATTCTGCCAAAATTGCAAATTCTAGCCAGTACCATCCATAGCAGCTGATGGGAGGCAGTTTTTAGATCTCTGAAGTGGGACCTTAACTATGAACATGCTTCCCTGCTGGCAAAGGCTCTCCTCACTGACTTACAGGGATTCATGCTAAACCCTGATGCTGTAAAGGTCAGTAATTTGTTCATGCACCAGTCTCCATATTAATAGTCCCTTTTCACATTTAGCCTCATTCATTATTGGCGCTTACCATACTGACTGTCATTCTGAAGATTCTTGGCATTTTGGTTTTCTTGTGTGCGCTTTACTTGTTTGGGTTATTGTTTGTGTACTACTAGATCTTGAAGTTGTTCCATAGGCTCAATATATGCATCAAATGTAGTTTGCTTCCTGGAATACCAACGCACAGAAATAATTTTATTCCTGGTGTGTTAAAAGTCTTAGCTTGATACTGACAATATTCTGATGTCTAGATCTCCCCCCCCTTCGTAGAAGATGGTCTCTGAATCATTCCACACAAAGAAGTGCAGTACTACATCTTGTTGTAACCAGGCACCTCAAAGATGTCCAAAGGTTATGCTGAGAAAAGAAGCACAAGCAGCACTCAAGGTTGCACAGTGTAACAAGTCTCACAAATTCAAGGATGCCCTTGATGATGCCTAGTACCAGATCAACGAGGCTATGAAGACTATCGCTGGATCTCACCAGAAGAGCATCCAACATGTCCAAAATCAGTTGTACTTTGGTTGTGGTACACTACACTTGAAGCATTTGCAGCCAAATCTCTGGAACATGTTTTGCTGGAAGAAAAGCCAGGATAAAGAAAACCATAAGTTTTTCTTTTTTTTTTGACTGCTATATACTTATTCTAACATATACATCCAGACAGTGAAGGTAGAGCTGCACTTCAGTCGCTAGTCTGTGATCATAAGGAAGCATAGCATGCACTGTCAAAGCAAGAACAGGAGGACCTCTTGAAGGAGTTCACAGAGCAGAGGGAGACTAAGACTCTTGGTTTGCATATCTTGATGAAGTCGAAGGTAAACAATATCACTCAGACTTTGAATGCTGTCGAGAATGAGGTTTGAAGGTTTATGAAATTTTACATTGTAATCTTTCTAACTTGGTTTTATTCATTCTAGCTTCACAGTCTTAAATGTCATACTAGCGCCAAGAGCATTTTATTCACAACACATGGCTCAATGGATCTCCCTTTATAGGGAATTACCTTCACCACTGAGGGTGTTCAAAATTTCATGGGTTCGGTGATGGGGATCAACAATCAGGACTTCATGAGCAAGATGGAAGGATTCGCCATCCAAGGGATGAAAGGTCAGAATTTTTTTATTGTTAACACTATCACCTGTGATCCAACACTATTTTATTTACAGGCACCAGGAAAAGTCATTGACAGCTCGTCTCTGACACATGCACCTCAATGCACCTGCTCATTAATGTTGGACTCCATCAGTTCATTTACTTCCACGATGACAGCATCACTTACCTCCATCAATAGAAGAGATCACAGGCTAGCCAGACAGCATTAAGTTCGCAAACCTCAGCAATGTGTCTAGCACACTCCCTGATCTCAAAATGCTTGAGCAGCAGTGGGAGTTGAGTGCTACAAAATGGATAACCATAGATGACAATGAGCTCAAGAAACTTCACCTGGAACATTGTAGGGAGTATCCCTATGCTAGGCTCATATCCACCACTTTTCCGATGCATCAGGCGTCCATCCGACGTCCATCCGACACCTATCCATTCCATCCCATACCCATCCGTTTTTTGGATGATATGTGGATACCTTCGGATTTCCCCCTATAGCTCGCGCATCCACCGCATCCATCCTGTCCACATCCATTCTACCTCATTTGTACGTACTCACACACATTTTCTTGTTACTGACTGAACACAGACATATCCTCTCACACTCCAGTATTTTTCAGATAGCTTATGGCACGGTCTAGACTTGCTACCTATATCTCTATGTTCTTTGAAAATACTTACTTCATGTAACTTCCTCCCACTTTTCCTGCACCTTACCAGAAGGTTGCTTTGACTTATACCCACTATCCATCCAACCTTTAATGAACTTCCTTTGACTTTGATTCACATCCTGTCCGATCTGCAAGTGCCATCCGCTCCATCTGACGAATCCATACATTTCACATCCTATCCATTTCATCCACTTTTGCGGATCTTTCATCCTATAGGGTCGCTTTAGACAGAGACTAGTATTCCCCAGTAGCAATCCCCTTAAGGGTCGAACGCACTTGTTCCCAAGCAAGGCAGCAGGCAGCAGGCAGCAAAGACCCAACTGTGTAGTAGATCGATTTCTCTCCACTGCACTTGTTGTACCCACAATGTGACAAGCAGCTTAATAAGGGCAAGATCATTGACCATTGTTAACACACTCGCTCTGACAAGGGAAGGAAGCGCAAACAATCTGCAGTGTCAAAGGGAAATGCTAATCAGCACAAGATCCATAAGAGTGCTGAATTCATCGAGAGCAGTGATGAGGAAGGCGAGGAAGGCAAGCCTGACCAGCCCCCAACTATCACTACTAGTCCTGCAGCACAGTCTGCCACTGCACCCTCAGCAGATGAGTCAGGACCGAGTACTCACCCTACAGAGCAGTTCAATACTCTGGAGTTCCCTCAGTTCAACGCCCATGAGTTTGCTCAACTCAATGCTCATGAGTTCACTGCAGGGTCCAGCCTTCCACCTTTCAACCCTGATGCTACCTTGGCTCACCTCAACACATTGTTCAGCCCAGATAACTTCCTTGATTTTGGTGACACCATCTGATACATTATCTCAACTATGTTTATCTCCAAATGTCACACAGTATTACAATGCAACCAAGTTGGCGTCTATTCCAGATTGATTCATTCAATGAGAGATATGGTTATGTAGGACAAGGAGAGGTACTGTGATCTATTGAATGGGTGTATGTCATAGCAAGAGCATGTTGTATGAGATAATGAATGGGGAAGTGCAGTGTACACAAACTATTACTATAGACAGGGCAGTATAGGAACATCTAAGGCAGCACTAGGCAGAGAAAGTGGACAGCTCAACCATTTTGAGACAGACGGAAAGTAAAATGATATCAACATACCTCAAAGAGGTGTTGATATTATGGGGGAAGCTGCAATAGGCCATATTGATGGCAGTGGAGTGGGCTGGCAGTTGGATGGCACTCAAGGAGTGTATCCGATAAGGTGTGGATGGTATGGGGGAGGCCACACATTGACGATAGAAGGATGGGCTAGCAGTCAAGGTGGCGGTACTTGGTCTGGACAGGAGAAAAAGCGCAGGGACTGCAACTGGGCTCCAAAATGATGGCGGCAGTGATGAGCTAGCCTGGGGAGAGGGCAATGCTGTGGTAGGCATAGACACTGTGAAGGACAGTGAGGGCAAAGGGCAAGGTGCGTGGGAACACCAATGCACCATAGATGGATATAATAGGTACATGGCAGGGGCAGGTGGATTACATATGCTTAGGATTACCTCTAAATACCCACCCCACCAGCCCCCATTGTGGATAGGTGAAGCCATGAAGGTCATAGATGATTTGGGGCAGTATTTAATGCCAGTGTTGAGCTTTAACACAAGTAAGCCTAATTATAGTTGACCAGGCACATAATTCCCACTACCTTTAGGTAGCTGGGTATTTGTGGATGTGGAAAAGAGAAAAAAAGTGAGGATTTGCAGTGGTGGTGCAATGTGGATATATTCAGTGGTTTTTTCTCACATTTTGATTTTGTTGTCTTTTGTTGTTAGCCTCATGCATAGATTCTTTATTCACTCTCCCATTATGTTGTTTATGGTTGAGGGTATAAATGTATCTGTTGCATGAGACGACTCTTCTGAAATTTCTCTACTCTCTGTGTCTTTCTTGAATTCTCATGCACTTGCTCATTCTCGAGAGGGTGTTAAGGTTGTGCTCAAGGGAAAGGTAACTCAAAGGGCTTGGCTTCAGCTTGTGCACTGCGCCCCTTACCCGAGTATGTGCCCTTAATTTCCGAGAGGCAGAGGGGAAGTCTGATGGAAGTCTGGGTAAGTCTGGAGGTTAGACACAAGGGGAGTTCAGTGGAACTCTGGAAGGCTAGGAGCAAATAGAGTAAGACTACTTCGGACAAGTCCGGCGTAGAAATGGAACAGAGGTAGACTACCCTAAGGTAGAGCTAGAGATATAGTCTTAAGGATTATGTTACGCTGATGGTAATCAGAGGAGGTTTCAAGTCAATCAATCTACTAGAGATGGCACTCTAGAGAAGTCAAAGGAATCAAGGTGGATTCACTAGTGTCTAACTAGTAGTCTGAGGATGTATCTGGGTAATTCCAGCATAGGTCAAGATGTGAAAGGTGAAGAGGAAAATGAAAGGTGTCACAGACAACCGTAACAATACCTCCTTTCTAAGGGTTAAGTTCCCAGAACTTCAACTGAAACCAAAAGAAACAAAGAAAAGAATGAAGATCCTAAATCTTCAAAGTTGTAAAATGTCTGAAAATCAAAAGAAATCAAGAGAAAGAGTCAAAAATAAAAGCAAATCGGAAATTTGAACTTTTCCAGAATCCAATCCTTCATAGTTCCAGAACTATCTTGTCTTGTTTTCTTCTGATGGATACACATTTATCACTTGTAATCTATTTTGTCGTCACAGACGTCGTTCATAGTTCCTAGTCTGTTCCTCCTCTATGTTAGGTACTGTGCCAGCTCAAGAGGCAGAGGGGTCGGGGCTTGGCTTCAGCTCTTGTGCTGCGCCCTTAGCCGAGTATGTGCCCTGAATTTGGAGCAGGTCCGACGTTGTCCGACGGTAGGATGAGTGGACCGCTAGGGTCCGCTTTGAGGGTTGGAGAGTAAGAGCTGCTAGCGGCAGACCGACTAGGAGCGGAGCGGAGAAGGCGGGGAATGATGCAGAGGATAGGAGAAGGGGTGATAGGAGGATATTGATAGGGGCGGGGTAATAAGGGAAAGGCTTAGAGCACAGCTCTAAGTCAGAGCAGAGGGTCGGAGGGTCAGAGGTGACAACAAGTTGAGACTTGTGTCCAGAGGAGGCAAGGTCCTACTGAGAATCCTCACAGGATATAACTGCGAGAAGACAAGTAATATTAAGACTAAGGAAAAATATCTAAGTACATGATATGTTATATACTACTATGTATGAGGCAGTGATCAGGATAACTATGCAGTAAGGCTATGTACCAAGGATATAGTTTGTAAGTATTTTACATAGGTGAAGACATAAGTCAGGGCAGATATCAATATGTACGCATCAGATCAGTGATTGAGCGGTAATAGGAATTACCGGTCATCCGGAAGTAAGGGTCTATGTACCAATAGGGAAGGCATATATCTAAAAGGGGAAAGAGGTCCAGTTGAATGGAGAGGTTTATGGAAGGGGACCGGTTGAGCGGTTGAGCGGAAGCATAGGGCGGAATGTGGACTTGTGATAGGACGGAGCGGGGGATGAATGGGGCGGAGCGGGTCGGAAAGCGGAGCAGATATTGATATGGGAGCGGTCGGATCAGGTATATGACAGGCCGACTAGGAGCAGAGCAGAGAAGGTGGGGAGTGATGCGGAGGGTGGATAGGAGCAGGGGGAATGTTTGGTAGGAGCGGGGAAGGCAGAGGATAATGTGGAGGATGGAAAAGGGTCAGAGGGGAATATTGAAAGGGGCAGAGAAATAAGGGGAAGACTTAGAGCACAGCTCTAAGTCGGAGCGGAGGGTCGGAGGGTCGGAGGGTCGGAGGGTCGGAGGGTCGGAGGGTCGGAGGTGACAACAAGTTGAAACTTGTGTCCAGAGGAGGCAAGGTCCTACTGAGAATTCTCACAAGTAGTAACTGCAAGAAGACAAGTAATATTAAGACTGAGGAAAATATCTAAGTACAGGATATGTTATATACTTCTATGTATGAGGCAGTGATCAGGGTAACTATGTTGTAAAGCTATGTACCAAGGATATAGTTTGTAAGTACTTTACACAGGTGAAGACATAAGTCGGAGTGGATATCAATATGTATGCGTCGGATCAGTGATCGGGCAGTAATAGGAATTACTGGTGATCCGGAAGTAAGGGTCTATGTACCGAAGGGGAAAGTGGTATCTAAAAGGGGAAAGAGGTCCAGTTGAATGGAGACGTTATGGACGGGAACCAGTTGAGCAGTCGAGTGGAATGCAGACTGTGATTGGATGGAACAGAGGATAGATGGAGTGGAGGGGGTTGGAAAGTGGAGCAGATATTGATATCAGAGTGGTCGGTCGGATCAGGTATATGACAGCATCTTTCCTGTCAACGTCATTGGATCCAAATTGAATCAGAAAAAGGTTGATTCTGTCCTTCACTTTGCCATGTTCTTCCAGGACAGATTGTCCTTTCAGCTTTGGGTCAGTGGTGTTGTCATTGAATTCTGTCACATGAGTGGGAATCATCAAAGGAGTCGTTGGAGGGGGAGTCGAGGGAATAACCAAGACAGTCACCGGTGGTTCTTCATAGACTTCTACAATTTGGGTTCTTCTAAGGACAACAATTCATATTGGTTGCCTTGTATCTCCTTTCTAGGAGAGTGTCATCAATGGAGGAGGTCGAAAGGGAAATGCACCTCCTTTCTAGGCGTCTTGCCATATCCTGTGCTCTGGGGTTGCACTATTTGTGTGGTCGTGTGTCTTGCGTTCTTTGCCTCTAAGCAAGCTTTCAAATGCTCAGGGCAGTCTTTTGCTAAGCCTTTCTGTCCACAGAGGAAACAGAGTCCTAGTTTCATCATTTTCTGCTTTTCATCAGCCATAATGGTCTGAGCAGACTTCTTCGTCATTGTGGAAGGAGATATACTCGACTTCCTAGATCTGGTTCATGTTTTCCTAGGTTCCAGAGGAACAATTGGCATCATCGCCATTTCATCGGCCCAGTCAATGCGGGCTTCATTCTTCTCACTTATAGAAGCAGGAGTCGGGAGAATCGTCAGGGTAGGAGTCAAAGGGACAATGTTCCCGAAGATGGGAAACACTGAGGTGTCAGGGAAGAGAGTCGTGATCATTCCAAAATGAATTGCTTTTGGGGTCTTGGCAGCTACTGCCAGAGGAATTATGGTCGTGGCTGTAACAGCCGGGGTGGATATCTTCATGGCAATAGCCAGAGGAGTCAGGGTATCATCAGGAATAATCCTGGGAATGGTCAAGGGAGTTGTCATCTTCCTAGCATTGAGTGTAGGGAATACTACTTCATCTTTCAGGTTGGGAATAGCCTGAACAGGCCCCTGAGGGTAGCTTCTGCCATTCTCATAGAGCTCTACTTGAGAATCTCTGGATCTGATCTTGTATCTGAAGATCGTTCTTTTGCAACAGCAGTTGCAATAGTCGCAGACCTCGAAAGGGATAAGGTCACCATCATCATCTACTGCTAAGAGTCGGGTTGTTGCTTCAGGATAAGCTCTGTCAGCGTTCTTTCCACAAGCCTGGTTTTTGCAAGGTCCAGCTTTCAGCATAGTGATGTCTATCAAAGAGTCGTCAACCTATGTTCATCACCAAGATAGAACAAGTGGAGGATCAATGGTAGTTTAATGACATCTCATTCATTTGTCATCTACATCGCAGAGGATGGGTTGGGGATGTGCACAATGATCAAAGGATCGGTGCCGTAAAATATTATCTTGACCTTTTATTACGCTGATGGTAATCAGAGGAGGTTTCAAGTCAATCAATCTACTAGAGATGGCACTCTAGAGAAGTCAAAGGAATCAAGGTGGATTCACTAGTGTCTAACTAGTAGTCTGAGGATGTATCTGGGTAATTCCAGCATAGGTCAAGATGTGAAAGGTGAAGAGGAAAATGAAAGGTGTCACAGACAACCGTAACAGATTAACCCTAAGACTTGGAGGTGGACAGGAGATCAGACTCAAGTCCAGCGAAGCAGGAATGAGCAGAACTAAGATGATATTTGAACTGAGGAGTACCGGAGTTTTACAGGAGTTTATATACTGTAGGTATCATGTAAGTAATCAGTCAGCAAAGTAAAAGCTATGCCCAAAGCATATGAAAAGTCTATTAGTAAGAGTATAACAGATCAAAGCAATGAAGTTGGAAATGAAGTACACATGGACAGATCAGTAAGCAAAGCAGAAAGGCATACAACTGGTAGCTGGAGAACAGTTATTCTAAAAGGAGATAGGAGTGAGTCCAGAGATGAAAGTGGAGTGCCAGATGGAGAATAGGATGGAGAACTGGACTTTCACAGGGGAGGATCTGGAGTTCCGGGTCCAGAGGTATGGGATATGACAGAGGGTGTGTTTCGGGCTCTTGTGACTTTGCTCAAAGGAGATGTTCAGTTCTCTACTGATTTTCTGTTTGCACTTCGCAATACCTTGCTAGTCACAGTCATCCTAGGTCATGATTGGTATGCTTTCAACCACTGAAAAACACGGAGCAGGATCATCAACAGCACTGACAACTTTAAAATGACAGCTGCTTGCAATCTTTGTACTATCAGCTCTTTCTCGCTCCTATGTCCATAATCACTGTTATCAAATGTTTCTTGAAATAGCACATTCAACTGTACATCAGCAAATCACTTTGCCTCTGTGGGCTCTGTACAGCTCTGTACAGAAGGGACCAAGCTGCAGCCAGCCATTTTTCGGTGGTGGGAAAAAAAAAGTGTTTTGCTGATGTATCTCTAATATTCTTGTAACACCAATAATCTTGATCGGCATTAGAATGACAGACTCAATTGGAAACAACAACCCCAACATTAATTACAACGACTCAAAATCAAAATCAGAAAGAACACACCCCCCCAAAAAAAAAGAAAAGGGTAGCGGGCACTGCCACGGATGTGGCCTTTCGCGACTTATCACCAAGTATAATAAGGCTTACTAATTGGGCAACCTAGGTGGCGTAGGGCGCTTAAGTCTTTAACGAACGTCACACTATCTTACCTTAACTAAATAGCCTTTCAATGACCTGGAAGTTGCCGGTGCTCGCCTCGTGCTGGCCTGGCCTCTGGATGGATGGGCATAAGACCTATAAACCCCGCCTGCTGCTTTGTCTCTTATCTTCCCTGCGGAATCCTGAGAGTCACCCGGACGCTGCATTCAGGTTACTGCGATCGATACAGAGGTGAGCGAAGCTGGAAGCTCCGGAGTCCACAATCGGTTAACGTTAGTCCAGGTCGTACCGGACACACAGAGAAGTGGTCGCGATACAGCCTTTCTCACCGTCAAATTTTCGCTCGTTTGTTTGCGCTTCAAGGACCTAGCCGCTTTAGCAAGGCTCCCAGTTGCTCCGGCAATGCTCGCGGCTGTTCCAGTGGTGCTTGCAGCTGTTCCAGCTGTTCCAGTGGTGCTCGCAGCTGTTTCAGCGGTGGTTGCAGCTGTTGTTCCAGCGGTGCTCGCAGCTATTCCAGTGGTGCTCGCAGTTGTTGTTCTAGTGGTGCTCGCAGTTGTTGTTCTAGTGGTGCTCGCAGCTGTTCCAGGAATGTTCATATGTGCTGCGATACTCGCAGTTGTTTCAGCAATAATCCTAGGCGCTTCAGTAATCATTCTCCCATCGCTAGCGGTAATCTGGTTGGTAAAAAGATCCGTATGTTTTTTTTTTCATCTTTTGTGGGCTGGTTCATTATTTATTTTCTTGTCAGATGTGACATCCCTTCGAGACCGCCCCCTTCCCCTGTAGTTGCACATGGTATTGCATTAAAAATGTCGATTCGATTCGTTACTTAAAACTCCTAGTTGCATCATTTTGACAATGAAGTCTGGGAACAACCATCAGGAAGTATAGGGTCGTAGGGCGTCAATCCAAGGGCCAGCCATAATCGTGGGCTCTGACACGAGCGGACATTGATGAAGGACGGTCAGATCCTGTCAATGCTGAGTGAGATTGCATAGCAAGACGACGCAAAAGGTTTGACTTACGCCAGAAGCCCTACTAGGCTGCCCATACGAACGGGATGAATTTGATCAGTATGGGCATGCTGCGGGCCCCGAGACGCACGTGGACATGTAATGAACTTTGCAAATTTTTTTTTGAATCTTGCACAATTATCATCTCGATTTAATTTGTTAGATTTTTATCTACCTCTTTTTCTACTAGTACTTCGACCTATTTCGCCACATGTCTACCTCTAACTGTTGTTCACTGGGACTAAGTGTTCACAGGTTGGTGCATTGGGAATTCCGACTTGCCTGCCTGGCGACCATCGTAGATCTCTGATGTATGGCTTCCTGTCGGCCGGTTCTATTCCCCCTTCACGTGTGCTAGTAGCTTTCCAATAACCTGGAAGCTGCCGGTGTCAGGTTGGATCATACTGGCCTCGTGTTCGCCTGACCTCTGTCTGGATGAGTATAAGACTCATAGTACATCCTACTTACCTTGTGTCTGAATCATTGTTTCTTTTCTTCACTGCAGAGTTTCCATCACCTGGACGCTGCATTACTGCAACACATACAGAGGTGAGTGAAGCTAGAAGTTCTGCAGTCCACGATCTCTTATAGTCTATGTCACGTTGCGAAACAGCCCTTCTCACCATCAAGTTCCCCTCCGTTCGTTTGCGCTGCATAGATCTAGCTGCTTCAGCAATGCTCCCGGCTTCAGAAATCATCCTAGCTACATTCGCTCTCACACTCCTAGGAGTCTTGTGGAGGACACAAGAAGACGATGTAAATGGAACAACAGAAAGAGCGGGAAGGGAGGAAGTCGATGCGGCGAGGCGCGGGACGAACGAGGCGGAGGACATAGCTAGAAAGACCCAGAATCGGGTCGATCTATCATAGGCACAAGTCAAAGAAACGGAAAGAGCCGGGTGTGTTGCGGAGGGAGCGGCAGAAAATGCGCAGAGGTGTCAGGAAGAACACGAACGGGGAACAGGCACGGCTGCAGCAGCTCTTCGCAGAGCAGAGGAAGAGAAGCTCGCGATCGAGCGTGACTGGTTTGAAGGAGTTCGCCCCGAGTGCCGCCCTTCGGAGGACATCGTTCGGATGAAGGCCAAGTATGGTTATAACCCAAACTTCCTCCACCTCGCAGTTGTCGGCTCTTCTGGAGGTGGGAAGTCATCCTTCATCAATGCCGTCCGCGGCCTATCCAACGATGACCCCACTGCCGCTCGTACGGGCATTGTCGAAACTACTAATGCCGTCACGGGATACCCTGGTCCATGCCCAAACTCCCGAATCATTTGGTATGACGTTCCTGGAGCAGGCACTCTAAACGTTCCTGAATGGCAATACTTCAATGACCTGGGCCTCTATATTTTTGACTGCATCATCGTGCTCATGGACAATCGTTTCCTGGACTCTGACCTCGCCATCCTTCGCACCTGCGAGCAGTTCAGCGACGTTGACACAACACCCTGGGGTGATGATGCATTAAAGCTTACAACCGCAAGATACTTGTAATGCATGAACAGTTATAATTGTAACCCTGAATTATGCGGCCAGGAAGTTTTCGTGTGGTGCTGGCTGAAGTGAGCGGCAGACAGTTGAACTTATCAACATATCGACAACGCTCTTTGCACTTTACCGCCTCACTTCTGCAGTACCGAAGTGACCAGACGAGCAACTATACCGTCTCCTTTGGCTTATATTGAGGAGACTGTGGTACAATCCTGGTCATCCACGAAGTATGTGCCATGCTGGCGCGTGCATTCTCCACAGTGGTCACGACTTAACCACTGCAAGATAAGGGCACGCTGGCATTTCCCCATTCAAGGTGAGCTTCCAAATCTCCATCGGCAGGCATGATTATATTACCAAAGTTTACAACAATTATCGCAGCCGTGCGAGCTGTTATTTGGAATGTCGCCGCTGAGCAAATGCCAGCGGTAAATTCATACTCCGTAACGATCCTTTCACCAAATTCAAGCCGGGCACATTACGCCGTTGAGCAACCCGTATCATTAGTCTGCAGCTTCGTCCAATTAATGTATATCCTCATGCCAAGCGTGTAGCACGGGTATCAGCGACGTGTACAACTCGATCCTATGGCGACATATAAAGTCTTTCCTCCTGTTGTGTAGTCCCATCCTTGCGATTAAAGCTCGACATGATGTGGGCCATTGCAACGCTCCTACTTGCAGGTGTCGCCCAAGCAGCTATCCCTAATGCCATGCTCCGTGGCAGGCCTTCTCTCCCAAAAATCCCAGCGCCGGAACATCCCGTCACTTCGCCGAATGGCACGGCGCTCCCATCCATTGCGACTGTCTATTACTTCGACCAGCTCATCGACCACAATGATCCAGAACTCGGAATCTTCCAGCAGCGGTACTGGATGGACTGGGAGTTTTATGAGCCTGGTATGTCCTAAGGATTGAAGTGCAACTTCAAGTGTCGTTTACATGATGCATTGAAGGTGGTCCCATTATCTTGATGACGCCTGGAGAAGATGCCGCAGATAGTTAGTTTTGCTATACTTGACTCGCGATTTTTCTCAAGTACTTGGTTTTCAGACTACATAGGCTACGTTACCAATGGCAGTATCAATGGTCTCATTGCTCAACAACAGAAAGGTGCAGCCATTGTCGTCGAACACCGTTTCTTTGGCGATTCCAATCCATATGACGACCTCACCTCACAATCTCTCGCTTTCCTCACCATTCAACAGGCCATTGATGATCTGGTTTATTTCGCTACGACCGTAGACCTTCCGATGCCTGGGGGTGATTGCGTGAAGCCAGGTCAGGCGCCATGGGTGCTGATTGGAGGAAGCTATTCGGGAGCCCTCACCAGTTGGACGATGGTCAAGTGAGTATCGATAATGAATCCTGTTGTTTCAGTATGGTGATCGACTTGAAGCAAACCGGGAATTTTTTGGGCTGGATACGCGTCCTCCGCCGTTGTGGAGACAATCACGTATGTCAATTTTATTGCAGTCACCACTCATCTCCCATTGACGTGATACAACGCTTCTCCTTCCTTAAAACACAATTGATATGAATGAATCCGCACACAACATGGTCATTCGGCCCCTTCTCAACAAAAACAGTGACTATTATGCCTATTTCACTCCGATTCGCGATTACATGCCACAAAATTGTTCTTCCGATGTAGAGGCAGTGATTGCCCACCTAGATTCGATGTACGCAGTGAATGACACCTCTGGAATTCAGGCGCTCAAGGAAGCATTTGGTCTTGGTGACATTGTACACGTAGACGATTTCGCCTATGCACGTGAGTCATCCTTGTCCCTTGTTCAGTCTTCATCTTTGGGCACCACGCCTTCTGATCCGTAGTTTAGTTTATCATGCGATCAACGCGCGATGATTTCATTCAAGTTACGTTCCCCGTTTGGTTACGAGTTTCTCCTTTCCCACGTCCTTACCTCGAATTTCTCTTCTGACGATATTTTTGATCTGTTGCTCTTGATCTTGACTGACTCTGCTCGGACCAACAGTTCAATACAACCTGTTTGATTGGCAAAATCTAGAGCCTTATGTTGGCCCAGGAGCACTGTTCTTCCAGTTCTGTGATGCACTCGAGGTCAAGGACGGTGTCAATGCCGGATCTCAAGGATGGGGACTTGAAAACGCCATCTACTCTTGGGGTAAATTCTGGAATACCACATACTACAATCATGGTAAGACAGTTAGTTTGATCCTCGATTGAGATGGCTAAACTGGATGGTGAAGTGTGTAACACCCAGGATGCCGAGTGCGTATCCCTAAAATTTAGTGCCGTACGAATTGGCTGACGGCGACGCTAGGACCTGTATTGGGACGTATAACACGAGCCAGTCCTACTGGACTAATGTTACCGTGAATAACGCCAACAGGTCGTGGACCTGGATGGTGTATGCATTCTCTTTCAAATCAATATCTGATCTGACAAACCTTTCCAGGTGCAACCAAGTCGGATTCTACCAAGTTGGCCCTCCCGAAGGCCAGCCTGCGATCGTGAGCCGCATCCTCCAACCCATTTACGACGAGGTACGTATATTGCATTCAAAAATGACTGCTCATCAACATAATCATCAGCGCCAATGCGTCAACATGTTCCCTCGAGCCTTCGCCTCTCCACCTGAGCCTACTACGGCGGAGACCAACAAAATGTACGCTGGCTGGGACGTGGATATCCCACGTCTCTTCTTCGCCAATGGCTTGCGCGACCCTTGGCGCGAGGCAACTGTGTCTGCTGACGGACTGAACAAGCCTAACACTACCAGCATGCCGATCTACGAGTCCGATGGATTCCACGCGTCAGACTTGATCGTGGAGAATGGCATTGACGACCCGTCGGTCGCCGCCGTGCAGGAAGCAGCATTAATGTACATGAAGGAGTGGCTTGCTGAGTGGAAGCCTTCCGCCTCGTAAATTATCCCATTTTTCGGGATTTGTGGACATGCGAGTTGTTTATCGATAACTTATCGTGTTATATGTCTCAGACTGCAATGGAAGGATGGTGCTGGTTCTTTCCGACCGCTCGGGAACCGCACCCGTGGCACCCAGAGGCTTGGATTTATTGATTTTCCGTGCTACATCCTGTAGAGCTAGCGCCAGCACTTTGGAAGGGCGAAGCAGAACGTGAGTATTCTGCACTACTCTTTTTCTGGCAGGCCCTTCACTGTCGCACTCAATTGAGAAACAGAGTGCCGGAGGCGCTCTACTGAAAGGCAATGTCGAAAGTCGACTCAAGTTGAATTCCAGTGATGTGAAGCAATGGATGGCAGTACGAAAATGCAAGTGACATGGTACAGGCTGGGCAGCTCAACGTTGACTCCAATTGTTACGTTTCCGAGTCGATGTCTCCTCGATTTCGAATTCAATACAAAGTTGTGACCTCAAACAAGCATTGAACTAAATTCATACTCTTTCTGTGTCCGAGTCGAAGTCAGTATCGTATATTGACGGATCCAACCGCGCATTCCTCACTATATGGCTCCAGCTCTATAGCAATTTTGTGCCTTCCACGTTCATGTTGGTCCTTCGAATAGAAGCTGAATGAGAGAAAGAACGAGAGACAGCACGACGCACTATGAGTCTTGGATCCCTGTATTGAAACCAGTCACACGTTTCAATTGCGCGCACGATCAACCTCAAGCGTGTCCTAGGAACGTCAACAAGGAAATTGAATACAAAACGCGTACAGGCTGTTGATATGTAAGACCCGTCAATGGTCATTGTACATGCACGAACATTGTCAATGAAATAAACTGTGACATACTAGATGGCAGAAATGAGTTCACGAGTAATACTGTAAAATAAATAGGCAGTCCACTGTCTTCCAAGTGCCGATAAAGCGAATTGAACGTACCAAAGGAAACCCGAAGGGACTTGGACTAGATGTATGTGCGGGTCCGCAGGTGGTAGCCTTCAACCGCTTGCCGGAACTCCAGGTCGTATGGAACGGTGAAGGAGGCCATTATCTTGTTTGGTGCGTCGTTGGTATTCGGACGTAAAGAACCTCTGACATCGAAGAATTTTGGGAAACTGAATGTATGGAAATATGCATGGCCTTCAATATCTCCGGTAGTGTACCTCCAGGTCGAACTAGGAGTTGGCAGACTAAGTCGAAGTCCTGCGGAGAGAGAACGCTGTTGACCCCCGGAGTATCTATGAAGAGGTTCCAGATGACTCGTCCCGGTATTTATCAATAGACAACCGAAGCTTCGGACGCCGAGAGGGACCATGCGAGTGGTTCAACTATTGAGGGTGGGAGTTTTCGCTCTTGAGTGTAATAGGTCGTTAGAACAGTACTAGTCGTCCTATAGAGATTCAAACATTAGATGATGAAATTGAGTGGGCTTGCTACCACAGACAAAGTACTTTCGTCATCAAGCCACTGAAATCTTTGATGTCCGAGGCACTTAGGAGTCGAACGAAGCCGTCATCACGGGCTACGGAGGTGGTGTCCAGATCGACTGAGGAGCGTTTGGGTTTTAGGAGTCTAGTAATATAATGGTGATGCGGGCGCGCCGTTGAACTTAAAGGCAGTGGAGATTATCAGAACACGACGGTGCCGATCATCTCCACGGCCTTCGACAAGGTCCACGGATGGAAATCCAATATTCAATTTCATATGTAAGGGTGTGTTGACAAAGTTGGCAAGAGGATACTGCCAGCGATGTTTCTGTCGTAACTGCGCTTACGCACCAGCTGGTCCCTGACTCCGCTTCAGTTGGACGCATTGTAACATATTGAAGTGGATAAGTGCACGCGGAGACCATCTCTCTTGTGACTGACAAATCTCCGTTTTCCACTTGACTATTACTGGTATGCAGCATGTGAAATACTCAGCTAGTAGCTTGCAATCACTGGGAATACATTCAAACACTCTCGCCCGGTTCCCAGTATTTTACATTTCGTTGTACAACGCTAATAAAAATTGATGCACTTAGCCCTTCACTAGTAGACATCGCTAGATCCGCCACAGAACCGTTGGGCAGAAAATCCGTGCGCAGTTGCCATAGTGGTATGAGACACCTAGTATAGTAAAATTAACATTATCACTACGGTCCTTGAAAAGCTCGTGACAGATGAACGCACGTAGTGCGCGCCGAGAGTGGGCAGGCTAACATGTTCAAACAGCCCATCGCAAAAACAACCGCGTCACATGACAGGCACGCTCTTAAGTTACAGTTCAGCCACAAGGGAATTGCCGGATAAACGCTTGCAGAGAAAAATGGAGAGAAGACTACTTAGTACTGCCTGTCCGTGTCCGACAAAGACCCTCCCCCACTAAAGTGCCGGGAGTCGGGGATTATGTGTGTTTGCTCGACACTACATAATACACAGGCGGCCACACACGCTTAAAGTCAACAAAATTTCAGTGCAATGGAGCGGAATTGGCTCGAAAGCCGTAACACGAAGGAGCGACTATCTTTCTTCGATTGGTCTGGCTAGGGGAGACTCTCGGAAGCGGTACTTAAGATACCCCAGGACTCAGCGCCTCGCCAGCATCTGACCCATCTTGTAGTCTTCGCTCGTAGTCCCCGGACACTGGCGGAGAGATGGCACTAGACATCACCTCAGATGCCAAGAGGTGTGTCATTTCGTACCCCGTCTCGTCGCGTAGTGAAAGAAGTAATAACTCCCAGCGTCAAGTGCCTTGGGGGGCCTTCAAGTTCCTTCAATATGGGACCTATACCTGCGATCTATGCATCCACCCCCGTTGTATGCCATGACAATTTCAATTTCTCAGTCGTTCCTGCAGCTGCCATCCTCGTGAAACACCTGAAAGAACGGAGGGAAATCAAGATGAGGCCTAACACCTATGTACTCAGAGTTAGTTGCTGCATACACGCGCAGACGCCAGCGATAAGCCCATCGGAGCTCTTCAACGATGCCGCGCCATTCCTTCAGGCGTCCCGTCCGATGATCGAATGGGACGCGAAAATGAATGGTGCGCATTAGCATTTGAGATACGCATGCCAACGCGGAGTGGCATGTTAGCGCGACATTCGCGGATTGTATGTGTTGCTTCCAAATCGCGCATGAAGAGATCGGGGTGTGCGGGTACGCTTCAATCAGCCTCTAGTCCTGGCAGCGTTCGCTAATACTGAAAGGGAGTAAGTAGTTCCGGGCTGATATCCGTTCACTATCTAATAGCGTAGAAGTGCAGCACGGCATAATTTATTCTAAAAGATTCAATTCACTCGTGGCTCATGGCCGTAACCCTCCCAAGTGCTGTGCCCGTTGTCTCTGCTCTCGGCTTCCGCCCTGGGGGCTTGGTCGTCACTGTTCAGGCGGTTATATTCCCATAAATGTAAGAAAGAGGCTTGGCTCATTGCCACTGTCTTCCTCCTTAGCCACGTCAATACAAGAGATCAGTCTGCCGTACGGATGAGTCAGTATCTTAACAGTGCTTGTCACTGGCAAGTTCATACGAAAGTTTCAGATCAGTGGTGGGGCGTTATCTCATGGTCTCCAGGGCTAGATAAGGTCCTTACTACGTGAAAAAGAGGGTTGGATGGGCAGAAATGTAACGGGGCAACAGTACGTACTTACTGTAAACTCGGCACTGTCGTACAATTGTCATTCACTACCAGAACCCTTACAAGATGACGAAATTCTGTGCTTTATAAGTACTGTACGTCAGTGATCAGCGACCCACCACTTACCCTTTGAATTCCCCATTTGATCTGCATGTCGGAACAAGCAGATGTCTCTGCTCTCCGCTGGAATAACAATACATGTGGTTCGTCAGCTCCGTTTAACCTGGCTGTGAACGGACCACCGTGCTGAACTTCATCGTTTTCCAGTAGTAATCATTACCCTGGTATCCTATGACTACAGTCAGTAGCTTTCATGAACCTTGTACTACAGCTGAGCATCGGATTATCTAGTCCTGCAGTTCGAGAAGGAGGTAACGAAAAGCTCGTTTTCTCTTGGTCGAGTCCTCATGATTATATCTATCACAGGTCAAGTATATTTGGGTTAGTGTTGAAGTTGAAGTTGTCAACCCCCCAAGCCGCGGAGACTGATTGAATACCCAGAAAAGACAGCGGTTACTGATGACATATCTTTACCTCGCTGTGAGTTCCGCCCTACCAACATGCTTCATGGTTTTTCACTTCATTGCTCTGCCAGGTCCGATATTTTGGTATTTTCCTTGCAATGTACGTTGCTGTGGTTGTGTCATTCAGATAATACATTGTATACTGACACTGAACCTAGGCTTTGCGCCTTGTGTATGTGATGGGGTGCCAACTGAGCCATCATTAGCTGACTAGTATCAGGGGGAGGACTGATGAGTATTCCTGAGTCAGTGAGTTTTTCGACGCTTGCTATCTTTAGAGCGTTCTCGGCTGACATATCGTAGTCGTACGTTACGAGTTCCATTTACTTTCAAGTCTGGACGGTCGTTGACATCTTATTTAGCTGCGAGTATATCGTCTTCAACTGAAACTGTTAGCTCATCATATGTGCGATTAACATAGGCTACCCTCTTATGGTTTTCATCGAATGGGGTTTTTCTGCATATTTATGCTTGGCGGAAGGTAAGTAGTACATTCTCGTCCTCCCATTATGCAAATAAATTTTGAATCACCAGTTATTCTCATCTGGCGTCTTTACATCCTATACAACCAATCCAAGCTGCTACTTTATGTTTTACTGGGGTTGTTCCTACCTATCATCGCGCTCTATATAGGGATGGATATTTTTTTATACAGTCGACCTTCAGCGTTGTCGGGTAAATTTCAATTTCTTCTTGCACCGATTTTTTCGAGCTCACGTCTCATGGCATAGTGCAAGAAATAGTAACTGAGAACTTCAGGTACTGCTCAATGTCCTTCAACATAGGGCCTATGCCTGCAATATATGCTTCCATCCCCATCATATGCTTCGATATCTTCCTAGTTGTTCTCGCAGTTGCCGTCCTCGTGAAACACATGAAAGAACGGAGGGCAATGAGAATGAGGCCTAACACTTACGTGTTGATGATCGTGCGATATCATATCCTATACTTTGTCCTGTAAGTTCCCGTTCGTCTATCGAGTTCTCTGAAAGTATTCATCAAATCCCGTTAGAAATTTGATAACCCAGATATTCATGGCGATATTATGGGCCAACCTTCCGGTATGATCTCCCATGCTTCTAGAGAGATCAGCTCTAAAGCGGACACGCACAGATAGCGGTGTCGGATCTGATATTTCTCTTCACTGATACCGCGCCATATATCATCGTGCCCCGTCTGATGATCAGCATTTGGGATACGCATGCCAATGACAGCTGCGTATATGTCAGTACGACGTTGGCAGATTGTGTATGTTTGACCTCGTCACCGGGATTCGATGAGCACGAGATGGACGGTGCATGATGGTACCAAAAGGCTTCTTAGAGCATTCATTGTCATGATTGACGCGGGTCAATTTTGTCCCCTGATATTTACATACCATGTACATAGGGACCAGCGATGAATCTAATATCATAGTACATACCAATCAAAGAGACTGGCGATGAAAGGACTCACAACAATGCTGATGTGTGATTGTACCTAGTACAGTGACCGTGATATGTCAGTACAAAACGCAATCGCAGATCGAAGCCTTTGGAAACCAAGGGACTCAGAAAACTGCTGTATACATACGAGACGCGAGAACGTACGGACGAGAGCGTAGCTAAAACATAGCGAAAAGTTAAAACATACATGCTGACCTTCTTGTGCCAATGTATGACGTGCAGTTTTTCTCCTACTGATGGATATGTTTGAAGGATCAGAAGAAAATGTTTTTGTAAGATAAGTAATCCCGAGGTCAAGCCAGCCTTTGCTCTAACCTTTCCTTAGCCTTTTCGCCCACCTTTTTTTCGTCCCGCCTGTTTTCCTTGGCACACATCCCACTGTTTGGTCGTTCTTTCATTCTGAACTCCAGCTTCTACCCAAAGGATCAACGGCGCTGGAGCTACAGATGTAGCACGGAAAACCAATAAAACCAATTAAATGCCCTTGGATGAGACGGGTGCGGTTCTGACTGATCGTAAAAAACAAGCACCATCCTTCCATTGCAGCCTGAGACATATAACATGATCAGTTATTGATGAACAACTTGCCTGTTCACAAGTCCCAAAATCCAATCTATAATAATTCACCATTGGCAGGTGGAAGGCTTCCACTCAGAAAGCCACTCCGTCATGTACATTAATGCTGCTTTTGTATGACGGCGATGGACGGGTCAATGCCACTCTTCGGGATCATGTCTGTGCAGCGGAATCCATCGCTCTCATAGATCGGCATGCTGGTAGCGTTAGCCTTGTTCAGCCCGTAAGCAGAGACAGTTGCCTCGCGCCAAGTATCACGCAGGCCATCGGCGAAGAAGAGACGTGGGATATCCACGTCCCAGCCAGCGTAAATTTTGTTGGTCTCTACCGTGGTAGGCTCACGTGGAGAAGCGAAGACTTGAGGGAACCTGTTGACGCATTGGCGCTAAAGATTATGTTGGTGGGTGGTCATGTCTTGAATTCAATATACGTACCTCTTTGTAAACGGGTTAGAGGATGCGGCTCACGATTGCAGGCTGGCCTCCAGGAGGGCCAACCTTGTAGAATCCGAGTTGGGTGCACCTGCAAAGGTTTGTCAGAACAGATATTGATGCGAAAGAGCATACATACATCATCCAGGACCACGACATGCCGGGATCATTCACGGTAACATTAGTTCAGGAGGACTGGTTCGTGTCATACTCCCCAAGACAGGTCCTTGGTTCACTGTCAGCCAGTCCGGATGACACTACGTTTTAAGGATACGTACTCGGCACCCTGATCGTCACAGGCTTCACCATCCAGTTTAGCCATGTCAGTCGAAAATCAAACAAACTGCCTTACCATAGCTGTAGTTGTATGTGGCATTCTAGAATTTACCCCAAGAGAAGATAGCGTTTTCAAGTCTCCATCCTTCAGGTCCGGCATTGACACCGTTCTTGACCTCAAGTGCATCACAGAACTGGAAGAACAGTACTTGCTCCTGTGCCAGCACAAGGTACTGGATTTTTCCAATCAAACAGGTTGGATTGAACTGTTGGTCCGAGCAGAGTCAGTAAGATCAATTTGTGAAAGGAAGATCGTGAGAAGAGAAATCCAGGTAATGATCTGGGAAAGGAGGATTTGTAACCAAACGGGGAACGTAAGTTGAATGAAGAGCATAATTGTTGAAGGCAGGATAAACTGAACTAGACGTTACACGAATAAGGCGTGTGGGCCAAGGTATCGGTTTCACGCAAAGATGAAGACCGAACAAGGGGCAAAGACGACTCGCGTGCACTAGCGAAATGGTCTACGTGTGCAACACCGCCAAGACCAAATGCTTCCTTGAGGCTCTGGATTCCAGCAGTGTCATTCACTGCGTACATCCAAACCAGGTAGGCAATCACTGCCTCTACATCGGAAGAACAATTTCGTGGCATGTACTTTCGAATCGGGGAAAAATAGCCATAATAGTCACTGTGTTTGTCGAGAAGAGACCGAATGATCATGTTCAAGTTGTGTGCGGATTCATTCGCGTCAATGGTGTGTTAAGGACGGGGAAGCGTTTTATCACATCAATGAGAGATGGGCGGTGACATGCGTAATTGTCCCCACAACGGCAGAAGATGCATATCCAGCCCAGAAATTTGCTTCGAGTCGATCACCATCCTGACACAACAGAATCCAATATTGATGCTCACTCGACCATCGTCCAACTGGTGAGGGCTCCCGAGTAGCTTCCTCCCACCAGTGTCCACGGCGCCTGACCGGGCTTCACAGCATCACCCCCTGGTATGAGAAGGTCGGCTGTGGTGGCGAAATACACGAGATCATCTATGGCTTGCTGAATGGTGAGAAGAGCGAGACATTGTGAGGTGAGGTTGTCGTATGGATTGTACTTGCCAAAGAAACGGTGTTCAACGATAATGGCTGCACCTTTCTGTTGTTGAGCAACAAGGCCATTGATGGTGCCATTGGTGACGTAGTCTTGGTAGCCTGAAAACAAAGTACTTGAGAGAAAGTCCCGAATCAAGCGTAGTAAACTGACCGTCTACGTCACCTTTTCCAAACGTTATCAAGACAATGGGACTGCCATATCATAATTAATGTGCCGGGGAAGGTGTGATAAAACACCGACCTGTATATCAAGGGCTCCAATGAGTTCTCCAAAATGTCAATGAAAGGTTCAAGATTCCGTTCAATATATTCTCAGAGGTTGCAGAAGGCCGAAAATGGTCTTCACAGTTTGTTAGAAGAGATCCACTTCAGTTCGGTCCACTGCTCACAAACACAATGCATGATTAGTTTAGAGGCCCATAGGATGGCGCCACCCCACATATATAGTTTATGAAGCTGTTCCCATAAAACAAACACAAGTTGCTGAACACATGTGAAAAGTCATTAATCGTTTACCAGGGGAACGACGTCAGATGATGGTGTGCTGGAGTAGCACTTGAACATGAGACGATCGCGGCACTATGCTGAATCACTGCCGGGAAGCATCAACTTGAATTTGAGCGGGGATGCATCAGGAAAAGGGCGCAGACGCGAGTTGGTCCTATGTGTAGACATGCGGGAAGTGAGGTCATCGAGGGAGGTGAGCGAGCGTGAATTTCTACCGGAGCTGCTGTTCTTATCACCTACACTTATGATAACGGGGAGCATCGTGGAGTTTTTGTTCCTGGGAGCAGGTTGTTAGAGATAGTCGGTTAAATGATGAAGACTATGCTGCTTGCTACCACACATAAAAAGTACTTTTGTCACCAAGTCTTTGGTATTCAAGACATCTTCGGAGACGTCCTTAACGAAGCCGTCATCGTGGGCTAGAGGGTGGGGTCTGAATCGACTGCGGAGCGTTTTGGTGTCAGGTATCCGGTGATGGTGACGCGGGCGGCGGCGCCGTTGAACTTGAAGGCAGCGGAGATCCATAAGTCCAATATGTATTCAACTGCTTTCAAGGTCAACGTTAGAGGGAAATTCAATATAAACACTATACTCCAATAGTTTAGTATAAATAGAAATAGATTATTTGCGCGCGCTTGACACATGAGAATTTGGAGAGAGAGAGAGAGAAATTCTATATTTATATACCGCAACAAACAAAGTGAGCTGTTAAGACGCGGTGCCCTGTTAGGGCTGTGCTGGGGAGTGTTGTAACAGGGTGAGGGATGTAGGTATAGTACGAATAGCCAAGCGGTCCGCGTTTGATGAGTTTTGGTGTGCGTGTGGGCTCGTTTGGTGTCCAGGCTTAGTATAATATGATACACTTTCTCTCCTTCCTCCTCCTTCTGATCTCTCCTCGTCTCCTCCTTCCCTCGTCACTTCCTTCTTTGCCCTTACTCAGGCTTCTGTCCCTCTCCTTTCTTCCCAGTCTCCTTCTCGTTCCAGTGCGACCTTCTTTAATGCGCTGGATTCTTGAATAAACTTCGCTAGTGCCTTTATGCCCTTCTCCGTACCCAAAATTTCGTTGAGTATGATGTTGTGTGATACCTCACGCAGATGGATGCGTTGTCGCGCAAATAGTGGGCAGTCACGTATGATATGTTCTCGTGTTTGACGTGGTTCTCCACATGGGCAGAGGGTGGGTTCGGTTGGAACGAATGCAGCGTAGTATTCTCCCATGAATCCGTGTCCTGTGCGGCATTGTATAAGACGGCCGTATACTTCTCGAGGAGTGTGAGTGAAATGTTGGCGGGGTTTGAGCGTTGGTGGGAGTCGATTTGCGAGAGCGAAGCGTCCAGTCTGTGCTGCCACGTCTCTATTCCAACTCTCTGTCCATTTCTGCAAGATCCCTTCCTTGTTTCTTCGGCGCGCATTTGCATAGGTCGAGTGGTACGAGTCGTTACGTCCAGTGGCTTCTTTTGCAAGCTCGTCGGCACGTTCGTTGCCGATGATGTTGTGATGTCCTGGGATCCATGCAATTTGGACATGATGGAGGGGGGATGTGGTTAGGTAGTCTTCGATCGAGCGTCTGATCTGTAATGCAATGTATTGTGAGGGTCCGGGTGCAGCTGCATATGCAGCCTGCACCACAGAGTTGTTATCGACGTAGAAATGTAAATGGGTCACCTGGGAATTTTGCGCGAAGCTGATAGCTCGCGATATTGCTCGAAGGAGCGCTACCATCTCTGCATCATACACCTCTGCTTTGGGACCCATTCCTTCCTGACCCCAGAAGACTTCTCTTCCTCTGTGATAGCCGGCCCATCCTGCTCCAGCTCTTTCCTCCTCTCTGACTGATTGTTTCGATCCGTCTGAGTAAACGAGAAGGTGCGTGTCCTCCGTTCGTAGATTACGAGCGGTTTGTATGTGCGCTTTGGCGGCTTCTTTCTTGCCTCCTCTTTGCTTGTCCGAGATCGTTAGGCGGCCGCGGTACGTTTCCTTCGTGTTTGCCCAAGGTGGCAGCGCAAATATGTTGATGCGTTCCGCGTTCGGGGATGCTCGTTTTGACAGACGGGTGAGTCTGGTCGATTTTGGTGGTTTGCGGCTGCGAGGACGGTATTTGTCGGTGGGAAGAGCGGGTGGGGGGTCAGCGAGGTTAAATTGTCGCCAGGGTTGATCAAGTCTCTGTAGGATTGGGTTGAACGAGGGGAGTTTGAGTAGTCGAGTGGCGGCGTTATCGTTTGCGTGTTCGAGGAAGAGGTTGATGGGGGGGATTGATGTCTCTATTTCTAGGGCCTTTATTGGGGTGGTTCGGAAAGCGGCACAGATATGTCTAAGGGATTTGTTTTGGACGCGGGTAAGCATGTTTGCATGGGTTTTCACGCCCGTCCACCAAACGGGGCTTGCGTATGTCATTACACTGCGGACACAAGCCGAGTATACAGTTCTCAATAGTGATTGCGAGAGACCTCTTACCGTATTTGCAAGCATTTGTAGTCCTTGGGCGATATTTTCCGCTTTGCCTGCCAGTTCACATACATTCCTGCGAAAAGAGAGTTTAGAGTCGAAATATATACCAAGCCATTTGATACAGTCACGGGGGTTAATTGTCACCTGTCCTTCGTCACTAGGCAGCAGGATAGGTGGTCGATCCGGTGCACGACGCCATGTGAAATGGATGAGCTCAGATTTGTCAATTTCCGCCATCAGTCCAGCTTCGCGAAGCCAATTGTTCACAAAAATGAACTCCTCCCGGAGTATTGCGACATTGTTCTCCAAGGATGGAGAGGAGACATATAAGTTTCCATCATCGATGTAGCATGCTAATGTGGTCGGTGTGGCTTTGTCCGGGCGTAATTCACGAGCTCGAGTTTTCGCATTGTAGGCTTCGTTTAGTGGGCTTGTGCAGATAATCGAAAGGGCCGGTGATATTGGGGATCCTTGAGGTATACCGTTTTCGACTGGTTCCGATGGTGACAGTACTCCGTCCAGGCAGATTGCTGCTTGTCGTTCGCTGAGGAAGGATTTCACCCACTTTACCATAGGGAGCGGTAGGTGCTTGTCCCGAAGTATTCGGAGTAGCCGTGTATGATTGACGAAGTCGAAGTATCCTTTGATGTCGAATGTGATGCACGACGTGACAAGTCCGTGATTACGGGCTGCTTCGATATCATGAACGAATGATAGGGCTGCGTCGACTGTGGAGCTTCCTGGGCGACCTCCGAACTGTGAAGAAGGTACCAGCAGATATTTTGCTGTGAGATATGCTAATCTACTTGCCTGTACGCTTTCGAGGACTTTTCCAAGACATTCCTCTAGCTGGATTAGTCTATAGGCTCTCGGGTTCGAATAGTCTGGTTTTCGGGGCTTGCGCAGGGCTACTGCGATTGTGCGTCGCCAGGCGATGGGATGGTAGCCTACATTTGCGCAGCGTGAGATTAGTAAGTAGATATATTCCGATGCAACCTCCCAGGCCCATCGGAGAGCCATGTAGTTGATTTGGCTGGGTCCAGGAGCTTTTTTGCGATTTGGTCGGTATATACCATTCTTCACTTCGGCATATGTTATGGGTTCCCATGGGATGTCATCCGGGAGGTCCTGTTCTAAATCTGGTGCAGCTAAGTCTAGATTCGGGGGCGGTTGGAACAGTTCACCTCGTAGTGTAGCACACTTTTCCTCATGTGTTATTGCCATGTTTTGACCGTTGTTTCGTCTGAGTGGTGGTGTGGGGTAGTTTCTTATCCCTTTGGGCCATCGAGTGAAATTCCAGACGTCATCGGGAGTGGCTTTTCCCAGAGTCTCGTTTGCCCACTGTCGTTTAGCAAGGCGTGTCTTCCGTTTGAACTGATTGCGTAGTTGGCGGATCTGTTGGATAAGGTCGTGGTCAGCAAAACCTGTATCGATGAGATGTTGTCTAGCCCTTTCACGAGTTTCTGCAATGCGGTTGAGTGATTGCGTGAGGTCGGGAGTCCACCATGGTTTCGCATGTGCACTAGATTTGCGGATGGGGACCGAGCTTTCTGTTGCTTGCACCAGTGCATCTTGTAGTGCTGTGGTAGCTCTTTCAATATCATCAATATTAGGAAGAGTTGAAACACGTAGCGGTATCCATGCGTCTTCTCTATCCGTCAGTTCTCTCATGAACGCTCCTTTCCATGCTTTGATCGTGTCTTCATCAATATCTTTCCAATTGAATCGTTGAGCCGTGATATTCTCGATGGGGACACGTTCATGGTCTAGTGTCCATGTGAGCGCTGCGTGGTCTGATCCGTAGGCTTTACCGTAGTCGATTGACCAGTCCTTGATCGTGTCGAGTTCGTATGCTCTGTCGTTGATGAATGTTAGGTCCAAGACCGACGAGGATTCACCGTCGTGTGCGAAGTATGTTGTTGCCCCACGTTCGTTTAGCATGATGAATCCCTGGTCAGTTAGCCAGTCAACGAAAGCTTCTGCACGAGGATTGGGGTTCTCAGCTGTGTTTGACCACATTGGGTGGTGTAGGTTCATATCTCCCGAGATGATGACCGGTATTCCGTTTGGTAGTTCGATGTTGAAAAGACGGTCTGCTGACCAGTTCAATGGATCCTCGCCTGCTTTCTGGTTGTACATATTTACAAGTATTGTAGGCGGATGTGTTCCTTGGTTGATCTGTAAAATTTGTATGTCAGCATCCATTGCGAGATCAGAACGAAGGGTAACCATGAAGTCAGGTCTGTTTTTGATGTATGCCATGACTCGAGGAATGACATTCGGGGGAACAGACGGTAATGGTAGGATTGGTTGCCATCCGGTTAACGACGCTGGGCCCTTTGTGTTATTTCCGATGTCACCATACCATGGTTCCGTTATGAGCAGGATGTCATAATCACGGACGGCATTGTTGAGTAATGCGTGGCAGACTATATTTGAACGGTTAGTGTTGAGTTGAATCATTTTTATGGGTTTAGTATGGACTATCATTGCCATCCATCCATATTGTTGTCGTTCATTGGTTGTGGCGTTATGATATGGTTCTGGGATGTTGATGGTGGGGTTGGAGTCCGGGTCTCTGGAGGTGCTATTGGATTGTTAGCAGTTTGAGGTCGACGTGCGCGTCGTCCCCCTTGGATACTTGGTCGTGGGTCTCTTGCAGATCCTTTGGTTAGTATATGAATGGGGCATTTGGTTGAGTCTGCCGTGTGCGCTTCTCCACAGTTTGCGCATTTAATCGGTGAGTGATCACATCCTTTTTGTGCTTTGGCCGTGTTAGGGCACAAATCGCAGGTATGGAATGATTCAGTGTGGTCGCCTGCACACATGAGAATTTGGAAATTCCCTCATGATCCCACTTCAACACATTTCAGCTTTATATGGCCTAGATATGCCTGCGATAGTTTGAGTCACGTTATACCCAAAGTCGCTTTATCAGCGACACAAGGACCATCAGAACGAAGTTCAACGAACCAGCTGTAGGCATAATGAACTGATGCCGGGCCTATCACACTGGCTACACAAGATAACGGTTGTAGCACATGTTCGCTGCACTCGGGGCAAGTGCCAGTACTAATATGCCATGTGACACCAGGTTCACGACTATCCCAGCACTCTGATGTGCACTACATGGTAGCACGTACTCTTTCTACTCCACCACCGTACCGCACCGGTGCTGAAGGGGACGGACAATTACACCTCCTTTAATTTCCACTGGAGATAACTGTGGTACAATCGGATCTTCTCCAAAGGATCTCTTCTAACCATGCTGGCCATCGTGTGCCAACGCATGGCGTGCAGTTTTTCTCCCACTGACGCATGTGCTTGCCAATGAAGGATCGGAACCGTGACATAGCTTTTTTGTAAGGTAATCCCGAGGTCAAGCCGACCTTTGTCATGGCATTAAGAAGTACTTGGTGAGCGCTCGTGAACTTCTAAGTCTCCGCTGATCAGCATTAAGTGCAGTTGTCTATCAGGTATTATTCGCAACCATTCATTTCAGCCGTGCGAGGTACAAGCTTACAAAGTACTCTGAATACGACCGGAAAATTCATACGTACCGGGTCCTTCGTCAAATCCAGTTCGTTGAGCACATTTTTAAATTGCAAGGCCGTTGAACGCTGAGCAACTTGCTGCCAATGCTGCCAGCTATGTACGTGACGCGTCCAATTATATCCTCGTGACCTTCTCTCGCGAAAAGAGTAGCACATGTGTCAAATTACAATGTGTACCCACTTATGCATCCCGCCGTAGCTATAAAAAGTCATTCCTCGACCATGATCATGTCGTGTAGTCCCATCCTGGCTCTCGAACCTCGATATGATGTGGGTCATTGCGTCGCTCCTACTTGCAGGTGTCGCCCGAGCGGCTATCCCTAATGCCATGCTCCGTGGCATGCCTTCTCTTCCAAAGGTCCCAGTCCCGGAACGTTCTGTTACGTCGCCGAATGGCACAGCACTCCCACCCATTACGACCGTCTATTACTTCGACCAGCTCATCGACCACAATGATCCAGGTCTCGGAACCTTCCAGCAGCGGTACTGGATGGACTGGGAGTTTTATGAGCCTGGTATGTCCTGAGAATTGAGAGTAACTTAACTGACATTAACATGATGCATTGAAGGTGGTCCCATTATCTTGATGACACCCGGAGAAACGGACGCAGATGGTTAGTTTACCATACGCGATTTGCGACTTTATCTCAAGTACTTGGTTTTCAGGCTACGAAGGCTACCTTACCAATGACACTATCAATGGCCTCATCGCTCAACAACAGAATGGTGCAACCGTCCTTATCGAACATCGTTTCTTTGGCTATTCCAACCCATACGACAACCTCACCTCACAATCTCTTGCGCTCCTCACCATCCAGCAGGCTGTCGATGATCTCGTGTATTTCGCCACCACAGCAGACCTTCCGATGCCTGGGGGTGATGCTGTGAAGCCAGGTCAGGCGCCATGGATACTGATCGGAGGAAGTTACTCGGGAGCCCTTACCAGTTGGACGATGGTCAAGTGAGCACCCTAAGATGAAATCTATTGTTTCACCATAATTGATTGACGTAAAGCAAACCGGGAATTTTCTGGGCTGGATATGCATCTTCTGCCGTCGTAGAGGCAATCACGTATGTCACCTTGTTGCAATCACCGCCCATCTTTCATTGATGTGATTGCTTCTTCTTCTGTTATAATCACACGAATATGTCCGCGTACAACATGACCATTCATTGAAACTCGATCTCCTCTCTGACCAAAACAGTGACTATTATGGCTATTTCACTCCGATTCGCGACTACATGCCACAGAACTGTTCTTCTGATGTAGAAGCAGTGATCGCCTACCTGGATGGGATGTACGCGGCTGGTGATACCGCTGGGATCCAGACGCTCAAGGAAGCATTTGGCCTCGGCGATGTTATACACGTAGACGATTTCGCTAGCGCACGTGAGTCGTCCTTGTCCTTTGTTCAGTCGTGTAGAACAAACAGCATGATCCGCACGCCTTCCGATTGGCGCAACATCTATTTCAGTGCATATTGCCTTCACCAACGCGTGCTGATTATCCTTTTTATTCATGTTGCGTCCCCCGTTGTGTTACTGGTTTCTCCTTTCTCATATGCTACCCTTGAATTTACCTTCTGCTTCTCACTTTGATCTGCATTGTTGACTTGACTGACTCTCGAACCAACAGTTCAATACAACCTGTTTGATTGGCAATCTCTACAACCTGATGTCGGCCCAGGAGCCATGTTCTTCGACTTCTGTGATGCCCTCGAGGTTAAGGATGGTGTCAACGCTGGACCTGAAGGATGGGGACTCGAAAACGCCATATACTCTTGGGGTAACTTCTGGAATACTACATACTATAACTACGGTAAGATGGTCCGTTTGATTTCAGATTGATGTGGCTAAACTGGATGATGAAGTCTGTGGATACGAAGATGCTGAGTGCGTATTCTTGGAACATAATGTCGTCCACACTGGCTAATGGTAAAGCTAGAACCTGTCTTGGGACGTATGACACAACCCAGTCCTACTGGACCGATGCTACCGTGAACAACGCCGGAAGGTCGTGGTTCTGGATGGTGTATGTATTCTCATTCTCATCAGCATCTATCCTGACGATCTTTCCAGGTGCAACCAAGTCGGATACTACCAGGTTGGACCCCCTGAAGGCCAGCCTGCAATCGTGAGCCGCATCATCCAACCCATTTACGAAGAGGTACGTATATTGAATTCAAAACATAATTATTCTAACATAATATTCAGCGCCAATGTGTCAACATGTTCCCTCAAGCCTTCGCCTACCCACCTTTGCCGACCACTGTAGAGACCGACATAATGTACGCTGGCTGGGACGTCTACATGCCCCGCCTCTTCTTCGCCAACGGCCTACGCGACCCTTGGCGCGAAGCAACTGTGTCTGCTGATGGGTTGTTCAAGCCTAACACTACCGTCATGCCCATCTACGAGGGTGATGGATTCCACTGCTCAGATTTGATCATAGAGAATGGCATTGTGGACCCGACTATCATGACAGTGCAAGAAGCTGGGTTAATGTACATGCATGAGTGGCTTGCTGAGTGGAAGCCTTCAGCTTGATCATCGGCTCGTTATAGATTAATTATCTTATCTTGTTTGATGTGCCTCAGGTTGCCGTGGAGGTATGATGCCTTACGAGCAATCAGGAACCGGCACCTGCCACAAAAGTATGAAGAGTCTTAGACGACCGGTGACGTTTTGATGTCTCTATTATAAAACTGTAGATCGGCGTCATGATTGTCGACCGCACTGGTACTGTTTGACGTCAGTGTTCAACGTTCAACCCTGAGATTGGTCTTAGCAGCGGTGGGACAGAGTGCGTGGAGACTCCTATGATGTTAAACCATACACCCAACATATACAGGAGGAAACGGAGTGGCTGCAAGGCAGCATGTGCGCTGCGTTAATGTTTCTCCCACAAGGGTGTGGTGGTACCCATGCGCACGGGTAATTCGCCTAAATGAAAGAACGTTAAATGTTGCTTCAAATTATCAATCATGGGCCCCGCTCAGGGGAAGGTCAAGGCTACACGCGAAGCGTTTTGTTAATCAGAGCAACAACGAATATTCTTTGTACCAGTCGAGCACAAAAATACAACAACTTCGATCCAGGGAAAGTTAATCCCTGAACCAGTCAGAGACTCAGAGTGACACATGTAGGATTTTGCCTGATTATGGATCGTCACAGGCTGCCTCCAATACGCGCTGTTGGGACGAGTGACACAAGATGCATCGATGGGGGCCGAAATAATTGACATGTACGTTGGTCCGTGAACACCAAAGACGTTACCAGTCCTTCGGCAGTGAGTTGCGGGTGACAATTCAGCTATCCTGGTGATCACGAGTTGTGTAACTTGTGCTCATCTGCGCATGGGGCCACGTGAGCCGTCCTGCGGTAGGTGACCGTGTGGATCAGGAATGGACCAGAGTCGAATTGCGGTTCAGAACAAGCCAGTTTAATAAAACGACTCATTCTATGGAAAAGCCCTGAGGCAAATGATATTGGGCTCAAATTTCCGCAGGATCAGGATTCAGATCTAGGAGTTTATGACTTCCGAACATCACGATTGGTATGAGCAGTTGATAACGTTAAACGTTGAGAAACGCACGCTAGTCATACAAAGGTCAAAAATAGTACGCGATCGCTGAAAAGACCGTGACAGGAATAGATTGCATGCAAGAGGCTGAGACAAGAGGAGACTCTAGAGAATAGGGCGAGTAAGGCAACCAGCCGGAACATTGTATAAACGATGAGTATATAAGTATTAGAAAATGCACACCGACCACAGTCGATGACAGTGATCTACACTATGGGGCGACATAGATATAATATACGGACAAAACAAAGCATGAAAGGACAAGAAGAACAGGGCGGGCGGGTGTAGAAAGGTGTTTAAAACGGATCATAGTACTGGGAAATACGCATGGCGGAGATATCAAAAGCAACAAGACAAACCTAATATCGACATGGAAGACGTGCAAAGCATGAACAGGGGTAACCAAGAGATGAAGAGATGGAATAGATAAGACAGGAGCGGCGAGCTGATGAATAAAAATGCTCAACAAATAGTCCCAGACCGACCGTAGGGTCAAACAAAATACGCGAGATGATCTCAAGAGCGACGTGTCGTGAAGGGTGATGCAAAGTGGGGATTATGGACAAGACGATACCAAGAAAACGATTATGCAAAGCGAATAACAGCGACGACATTGATGTCATTTTGATGGGACGACGGTTCCAGAAGAGTCGATCAATCACGCGCGGGCTGCTCAGCCGACACAGGCCAAACAGGTTCTCTGCTCCTGTCCTTCTCACCAGAACGAGTCAAAGGCACTGCGGTGGATGAAGACGTATTCTGTTGAGCAGGCTGTTCAGGGGAGTTGTGAGGATGTTGGGGCGAGTGTTGCTGTTGGTGCTGGGAGGCATTCGCCATTTCGTCAAGACCTCGCTTGACACCAGACATCAAAGCATCCGTCTTCTGGATCATCTCTTCTAACCGTTTCCGCTGCTCGTGAAGTTCGAGGTAGTGTTGCCTCAACTCACTCGCGGTTGGAACACCGGACGTCAAGACACCATTCATCACATCGTGAGGCGGGGGAGAGTGACCAAGGGGTCCATAGTATCCGCCAAGGCTATGAGGCGGCGGCAACACATATCCGGTACCAGGAGCAGTAAGACCAGGGTTCAATGGCGAATGCGTCCTGCTAGGTGCATTGGACCCAGAGCGCATGTAACTGGACGGCGTTCCGCCGAAATCACGATTACCCAAGAGACCAGGGGGTCCATAACCGCCAAACCGTTCACCGAGAGCGGCATTAAGAGGAGGGAGATCGAATCCCGCATGCGGCGCTGCCATAAATGCGCCATGACCCGATCCAGTGCGGGCAAGATGGTGAGCGTGTGCGAAGCGCTCCATGTCAGAACCGCGTGGTAACGAATGTGCGCGATCACCAGCGACACCGCTCAGAGCCTCTGCAATCTGTTGTATGCTCGAGCCTTCTGCCCATGCAGAACCGTGCGAATCGCGGGACGCTTTCCGTGTAGTCCGCTCGTTCTTCCTCCGACTGACGGGTTCTTGCTCCTCTTCTGCCTCCCCCATGTCTTCATCGTCATCCTTCTCCCGTGTGCGGCCCTTCTCTCGATCGCTCTTTCCCCGCCGTGCTCGCTTCCGGCGAGGTTGAGGTTCTTCTATCTCCCCATCACTCTCCTCGGTGTTCGCGTGTTGGCTACCAAGCCGGCCAACAGAGACAAGTGCCTCAGCCGCAGCTTGATCTGACATGCGTCCCGATGACATCCCTGCGGCTGCTGGGACGCGTTTCCGTCGCTTGATGACAGTCTTTTTCATCGAATTGGGACGATGGGTGCCATGAAGCTTGAAGTAGAGACCTGGAGAACGGATCATCGGTCAGCGACCGAACGATATGATTGATGCGCCCAAAAGCCAATAATATCAAACAATGTGTCAAAATTAAAGTGGTCTGACGGATGCCAAGAGCATCCAAAGATCAGCTCATTCAATATGGCAATGCTCGTCCCTACAAATCGTGGGAGTGAAGATAAACCGAATGGATAAGATGAATTCCCATTCTCCCATCACCTGTAATGACGGACTGGGCTAGTGGGCTCCCTGATTCTGGAAACGAGACATGACAGACACGCGCGTCATGACGAGATGAACGTGTGCTCCGCATGAAATTTTACAAAATAAGTGGAGTTTGCGGAGATATGACCAACGGCCGTGCATGCCAGATACGAAGGATGGCAAGGGCATGTATGAGAGCTGAAATGAGAACTTGAACGCACCACAAGCATTGCAGATGTTGTTTCCAACGTCATCTCTTCTCCAGAGCGGCGTCGTACTTGTACCGCAGTTAGCACAACTGAGAGCCCCGACGGCAGACTTGACCTTCTTAGCAGGCCCCGAAGCCGGGCTTTCGGTATCGACACCGGGTGACGGTGCATCACCGCTGGGAGTTGCGCCTCGCGCAGGCGCAGAGGGCGACGATTCGTCTGCAGGGGCAGTGATCTCTAATCTTCCGGATACAGCGAGTGCGTTGTTAAGCGTGGGACACCCGGCACAAGCGCTAGATCCCCCCGTGCCATCGCATCGTCCGTCACCTGGACACGTGCCTCCACTAGAAGTGTTGTGGGCACCTGAAGCGGACGTGGCCTTGGCGGGGGTCGACGATTTTGAGGAAGGTTTTGGCTGGGGTTGCCCGGAGGTCTCAGTTTGAGATGATGACAGCGCATCCTGATTTTTCGATGAATGTGGTTGGCTGGGAGATGTCGTTGGAACAGCCAAAGTTGCCTGATTTGGGTTGGACATATCTGGTTCGCTACTTCCGTTTGGGGGCTGAGGGACGGGAGCTGCAGAAGTCGCAGTGGGCGTTGGCGTGCGGGCCAGAGATGGGGGACGTGCGACTTTGCGTGATTTGAGGTAAAGACCTATATCGACGAACAAAAACCCAAGCGATGCGCACACGAGTTGGACACATTTCAATCAGCACACTGTTACTGCACTTGCCAAGCGGTAGGTAGGGAAAGAACGTAGGAAATGAGACTGGCCAATCATCAAGTTGACCGGTAGAAGCATGCATGGAACACGAGTTTGAGATGCAGCGGAATGATGCAAATGTGATATGGAGTACACGGGGTGTGTTTTGGAAACGGACGCCCACGAGCCCACCAACCATGGGTTGACACGTGACGGCGTAGGAGGGGAAATGAAAGAGATGAGATGAAGAGACGAGATCACTCACCACAAGCATTGCAGATGGTTTTGCCCTCGGTGTCGCGTCGCCACAGGGGGGTTTCAACGACTCCACAATTAGTGCAGCCGGTACGTTGCGGCGGGGGCGGCTGCTGCTGTTGTTGGGGCGCATTCGGTGCTGACGTGGGTTGATCTTCTACGACAAGCCGGTCTTTTTGCAAAAGCTGCTCTAAGGTGAAGTCGCCTGGGTTAATCTTCTGAGACCCGGCATGGACTGGTGAGGTAGCCAAAGAGTCGCGTTGTACTGCAGCATGTTCTGAGGCTGTGCTGGGCGAGTACTGCTGTTGTATCCGCGAGAGGGTGGAGAGCGCAGGAAGATGCATGTTCAACGCAGGAGATTCCATCATGACTGGCGACATTTTTTTTATCAGACAGTGGTAAGATAGTCAATATGTTGGCTACAATGAGTTGAGCGTGAGCTGTTGTCTATTGAATGCCACGGAACAATGAAATCTCACTGATGCTATACAGGACGATGAGGAGGCTAAGTGAGGTCGACGTGGGCGACGGTGACGAAGATATAGACACGTTGGAAGGGAGAAATAAAAGGGTAGAGGAGAGGGTCGGGGACCGCAAGTGTTTATGATTTTTGGATGTAGGCGGGAACCGATAAACCCAAAAGATAACGAGTATAAACTAAATCCAGCCAATCAGATTAATCCCGTTTCAAAGATAACAACTGAATTTCCTAATCTTCTACTCCTCCTGTTCAGCATGTACAAGATCTCCCCTTCTTCCCTACCATATTTTAACTGGAATTTTTCTCGTTAATTCTATAGATACAACCTATGCAATAATAAATATTCTCTGCAGTAGTAAAATTTTATCGCTTGGCTTCAGCGTCTATCATAACAGACGTTATTGCATGTACGTATTCTTTGTCTATGTTGACTTTGTGGCACCGATCCTCCCAGGCTCTCTTCCCCCAATCTTATCTCAATTCCCATTCACTATTATTACCTCTTCCCAAATCGTAGATCTTTGCAAGGAACTACCCGGTCAATACAGCGCCCGTGTCGTCACGACGTCCGTGATACTGAGATTTTCAAGTATAATATGCGTCGGCTCGCGTCAGAGATACCCAGTCTGGGCTGGTGCGAACAAACCAAACGTGCGTGGCGCTCATGACACCGGCCAATGAAAATTTTCGTATACAGTATGAAACTTGACCATGCAATACGTCAAGTGCATACGCAAGCGCATACGTCAACGGGTTGACTTAACCTTCCGGCGTTACAGATAAGATTATGCAATTCGCTGACTTGTAGAATTGAAAAATTTGCCTCCGTCTCGATCGTGTCAGTTGCTTCCGATCAAGAGTCCGCCCGCCGGAAGCCTGGAAGGGCAGCCTTCTCGAGAATCAGATTAAAAAATTCCCATTCCCTTTTCCGTGGGGTACTTATCAGATAACAATTTGACATCCATGGACAACGTTTTCAAAACTAAAGAAAGCACTCAAGTTCAGCAGGCGGACAAATAAAACATCCGCTGCCTGCAGTCTGAACCAAACCTTGTCTAAACATGGCCAATCACATCAGATGAAGCCTCAGATCAATCACGACCCATCCCTACGCCCAACACGAGGTTCCGCGCTTTCTCCAAATTCTTCCGCGGATATCAAACATAGCGTTCAGGGGGTCCCGGTGTCTTGGAATATCCTCGGTGCCATTTGCCTTGTGTTCGCAAGGTCATCGTGTTGTCATAAGCCCTGGCACTGGGCTCTGGCAGCAGTTAATCTACTGAGTCTAGTTGTTGATAATTCACGCAAGATGACTGGCCAAGAACGCAACATCGTGAGGCTCATTATGTGCATCATGCAAAGATGCATGGTGCACGCCCCGACAGATCTAGGACGCCGTCCTGGGTATGATCACGGAAAAAATGCTGAGGCGATGAGGGCTAGCGATGTGCAGGCGGAACACAGCTATCCGATCGTCGCAACTGGCTTGCGCGCTTGGATCTACTCATCCACAGGCATCCATGCTTGCTTGTTGCGTCGATTATGCTAGTCGAGACAATGCCATGTTTACGGAAACGGGGACTATCAACCTCCTCCTGCCCTTTATCATAGAACGTTGACTCAATGCAATAATTTATCTGCTCTCATTCTAAACTCCGCGACCCTAGTGGTACAGGATAGAACGCAAGGCGGTGAATTGAAGGCGTCGCAGCACGACATACGCCCTTCATCTTGCGTATCTGAATTGTCCAATTAAGCAACGCCCGTTGCAATCACTTGGACGTTCGCCACAACGAAAAAAGCCAGACACTCCACGTCCATATTTCCGAATATCATAGCGCACAAAGTACACCACGCCCCAAGCAGCAGCCAAAGATGCCACCCCTGTAGGCGCTATGAACACCCACATATGAATAGCATCAGCCCGTCCGACCCTTCGCAGCAACTGCGTTATGCAACGATAACGGAACGGCAGCCGATTGTATGAAGCGATAAGTGAGGGGCTAAGTGCGAAGCTGTCCCTGAAGCAAGCTCGCGAAGCCATCGCACCCTGAGCACGTGGATCGTAGGACTATGCAGGGATCCTGTTTCGTCCGTTCGCTGGGTGAAGGGAGGCTTCAATGAAGCAGTAAAGATCATCAAAGATACATACTTGCATCACTCTGTGGCACCACACAGCTGCGCGTGGATATCGCCAGAAATCGGGATGTCGGAAATGGTTATGGTTAACGTTCACTGATTACATATTGATGGTGGCACTTGGGACATTGAAGTTTGAAATGACACGCGTTATTATGCTAATTACACTTACCTAGCTTGGATGGAGAGGATCGGATTTATATGAGGTGATTCTGCGATGAATCGATAAACCTCAATGAGCATAACAGCGGTGATCTCTACCTACGCACGTACCAGTCACGACTCACGATCTCCACACGGAAAATTCGACGGGGCAGGTCAGGTCAGGTCGTGGTAGATCATAGCCATGTCCAGACAAATTCTGACTATGGCATCCTGGATGTTCGAAATACGGGGGATTGTAATACAGTCGTGGTTTTGATCAGTGCACTGCAATGGTGTACTACATAAGTTACTCGGGCTAAAGTATTATGAGCGGAGGTTGAACCGACCCCACTAACGAGCGGGGTCAAAATTTATCTCACGGTTGAGAACCAACATCGATGTCGTATACATATAAGACATCTAGATCTTTGCTAGATCTCTAACTTGCACAGCGAGTCGCAATTCCGACTACCAGAGACTCTACGGTGAACGAAGGGCAGGGCTACAAGGTGATTCCTGTAGCAAGGAACATTGCTCCTGTTCTTCGTACACTATGGCAATGCCATAATACCGCACTATTCAAGCTTCTGCTACCCAAAGTATCAATGTGCTGTTGCACGCGACCGGTCCGCGACCATAGAAGAAGTTCGTCTGAGCTAGAAGTGCTTCAAGCAAATACAAATACCTCTGCATCGACGCTGAGAGACGCAGTTAGCCGTGCAAGTTGCACACTCATTCCCCCTATGCGCTACTAATAGATGGCACACATGTGGGGATGCAGATCAAGATTATTCAAGAGGGCCAACCTTCTTACAAGCACTATCAATGCTACTGGTAGATGCAGACAACGACTATCGACACGGACTCCGGAGAACTCAAACTTTGGGTTTCATCCAGTCTTAAGTCCTTTCCTTTCATTACTTTATCGTTGTCATTATCGAGTCATTACAGCTACTAACTCCGAGGCTTGGAGCCACTTTTTAATAAACGCGGACTACGCAGATACGTTATATAATTGCGACATAGATAACAGTTTGAATTGCTGACCGTAGGAAATTAAGATGGTAGCGTTGATATGTCGATGATATCTTGAATATTTATCCCTGCCGAACATGAGGGCAAAGGCAGAGTCGGGCATGGGCGCTCTCAGCTCTGCGCCACTAAGATCCTCGTAACCATGCGAGCGGTGAGCGCTGCTGGAGGATGGGGAAAGTCGGGTCCACGAGAGGGGATTGCAGGGGATATCGACGTCTCCTCCATATGGTGCCTTCATATGCCACCACTATCAGACTTTGGGATGGCTGTCCGCAACATTGGACTAATGCATCGATTGAGTAGAGTACATTAGCAGGCTTGTAGGAGCGGAGGGGGCGGAATCGATCGATCGAGGAGACAAAGGGGGAGGAGGGAGTACGATCAATCTGGTACCCTCTCGCGTACCTTGCAAATAGTCCAGTGAACATCCCTAAGGTAATGGAAACGCATGTTTTTTTTGCATGAGCAGATTTTACGTCCTGCCGTGAATCATCGAGCCTGGGCCTGATGTATATGATCTGTCCTCACGGGTCAAGTCCACTGCGCTCAGGCGTTAACTGGCAATAAACCTGTATAAATATAGTGCACAAGATGCAAAACGACAACCATAAAAGGGATGTAGTGTACTATCGTCTAATATTTACCTGTAGTAGTGGAGTGCGCTAGGAGTAGCTGTACCTGTACTGAAGCGGTGACGCTACATAGAAGAGCCACGAAAACGTTGAGATACTCAATGACACGCTCTCTAGGTTGATTGCAACTATCATTTCAACTGACTATCAAGCGACTGCACTGCGCCGAAGTAAACAATGGTGCATGCTGTACAACAGCAGCCCTGCTTGCAAAACACGGCACGAGGCCGAAGGCAACGAATCTCCGTATCCGATGAACAAGTACCGATCATCAGGAAACATAGGGGTCGAAGGGCGTGCCCAATCCAAGGGGCCAACCATAATCGTGGGCTCGGATGCAGAGTAACAAGAGCGGACTCAAATGATGTTGATGACGGACGGCCAGATCCTATCAGGACTGAGTGAGATTGCATAGCAACACGACGAAAAAAAGGGTCCACTCACGCCAGAAGCCCTACCAGGCTCTGTATCACAGCCCATACGAACGGGACCCAGCTTGATGAATTTGATCAGTATGGGCATGCTGCGGGCGCCGAACAAAAAAAAACGCACGTGGACATGTAAAAGCCGCCTGCCTTGTACACACCCTGCAAGTACGAAGCCGACCACAGCTGCTCCCATGACAGCACCAGTGAGACTGAGGAATAGAAACGCAAGAATAACGAGGAGGGCAAATGTGATTCGAGAACGGCGAACATTTGGTCGTGGACGCTTTATCCATTGTTCCGTTTGGCTGGGTTCAGGAGATATGGGGATGTGGGTAGATGCTTCGAGTGGGAATGTCGCTATTGATCGACGCGAAGGCGGAAATGCGAAGTTGAGGAATGCATAGATGCCACAGATGGCATAGAAAGGAATGTGGAATATAAGAGTCCAGTAAAGAGTGAAACGAAATATATCTGTAGAGTTTTATAAGCTTTATGCAGGAGCCAGGTATCAGAGAATAGCCCACCATCTGGATTAACGAGATAAGAGCCACCTGGTTGCACAGGATCACGACCGACGGAGAGCTCAATGGTTGGGTTGTAGAGAGAGGGCCAGCTCACGGCGGTGACATTGATTTCCATTGCATGATAGACCATTCAAGGGAAAGCAATTGAAAGAATGAATGAGTGTCTACTGGCTTCAGTTGAACATCGTGTATCAAGGTTTTAGCGCGCATTGCGCAAGACATCTTGTTTAGGAATGTCCACAAACAACCGTTTTAGTCAAACCTGTCTGGTACCGTGCTGGTTCACTGGCATTAGCTAGTCTTCTTAGGCAGACCAATAGAAGGAAGACCGTCGTTCCTTCTATAAAGAATATGCATGCTGGATCTTTACCAGTCTGCGGACGTTTTTTTCTGGTCTGGCAGCTTCAATTCGGACTGGCCGTGTCGTAATGGCAGAGGGATGACTGTTGCTTGACCGTTGCGGTTGCTGCCAATTTTGCAGCGAACGCCTACGTTAGGATGGACATCCATAGTGAGTGTGCTTCGTGACGCGTGCTGACTTGATAATGCCAAACGGTGATTCCTTTAGCTGGATGGGTAGTCGTTCTCCCTTGTCATGATTCTTTGGATCGCAATCCACTGGTTTAATCCGGTCAACGATAACGACTTCTGCTCTTATACAGATGGATTTCTAGACGTGAAGATCCTCTTCAGTAATGTCACAGACGTTCTGCATAACATCTTCTCTGTTTTAGCGAGACAATAGCGCGGATCTTAAGTGCCGAGCTGGTCTCTGAGGTCGAGTTACCCAACCGTGGCGACGCAGAGCTGAGAGGATCCACCCAATCCTTCTGCCAAAGGCCTCTGAGCCAAGCATCTAGACGATAGTAGACATCCTGTGTACGCTCGTAAGGGACTGGGGGGCATGCTGCGGTTGGCCTTAGGGCGTGGCAGTGATGCGATCCCATGCGGCAATTTCCCAACCTTGGGCCCCTTTCATGCATGCATACAACAAACAAACGCGGTTTGGAGTGGCTAATTGGAGGGATCGTGGGCGTAGCTCGTTCATTGTACGATGTCAAATTAAGGTCAGATTATTTTTTCATAGTTTCCAGCAGCTATTAGCCCTAGCTGACCTCCGCAGAAGTCCAGTGGAATGATATGCTAATGAACATCGATGTTCCTCGAACCAGTGGTAGGGTTGGCGGCTGTAGTCGCATGTTGTCCTCTCGTGAACAGACTCGGCGTAATCATGAGCGAAGAAGAGGAAGATGTCGTTGTCGTGCTAGATAGACTGGATATTCTTCCGGTTTTGTGTTTGCACTGTCTACGTGCATAGTGCACAGCTAGTGCTAGTGAACCACCATGAGGCTTGCTACTTCAAACATAGAAAGCCGAAGGAAGATGCTCTTATTCGGTATTCATTGCGTTAACTATCTTTGGGACAGGTTCGTGCACTGGGTCCAATTCCGAGTTCCCTGCTAAGCAGGCTGGAGCAAACTTGACGATATTTGTACTTGCCTCAAATTGCTTGTCTGGTGGCCATCGTAGATTTCTGATCTCTGATCTATGGCTTCCTGTGCATGTTTCCATTCTAGCACTCGGCGTAACACATCAGAAGCTACGTGATAACTGAATAGCTTTCCAACAACCTGGAAGCTGCCGGTGTTAGGTTGGATCCATACTGGCCTCGTGTTCGCCTGGCCTCTGTCTGGACGAGTATAAGACTCATACACCCCGCTTGCCACCTTGTGTCTGAATTGTTGTCTCTTGTCTTCCCTGTGGGATCTTCATCACCCGGACGCTGCATTCAGATTATTGCAATCCATACAGAGGTGAGCAAAGCTGGAAGTTCCGCAGTCCACAATAAGTTAATCTTAGTCTAGGTCGTATCGGACGCACACGGAGAAGACGTTGCGACATAGCCCTTCTCACCGTTAGATTTCCCCCCATTTGTTTGCGCTTCAACCTAGCTGCTCCAGCGGTGATCGCAGCTGTTTCAGGAATTGGTTCAGCGATGCTCCCAATCGCTCCAGTAATGCTCCCATTTGCTCCAACAATATTCCCAGTTGCGTCATTAATCGCTATCCCATCGCTAGCGGTAGGCTGGTGGACGCAAAAATCCAAGAGAGGGAAAGCAGAAAAGGAGGTAAATGAAACGAAAGAAAAGGCGCGTGTGGCGAAGCAGGAAGCCGATGAAGCGAGGCGCAAGGCGGACGAGGCGGATGACATAGCTAGAATGGCCGAGGAAAAGGTCAAATTATTGACTGGGAAACTCGAAGAAGCGCAAAGTGCCAGGCGTGTCGCGGAGGAAGCGGCAGAAATTGCGCAGATGCGTCTGCAAGAATTCACACAAGCGACAGCCGATGCTGCAGAGGCTCTTCGCAGAGCAGAGGAAGAGAGGCTCGCGACTGAGCGTAGATGGTTAGAAGGAGTTCGCCCCGAGTGTCGTCCTTCGGAGGAGGATATTGTTCGGATGAAGGCCGAGTATCTTTATAACCCAAACTTCCTCCACCTCGCGGTCGTTGGCTCTTCTGGAGCTGGGAAGTCATCCTTTATCAACGCCGTCCGCGGCTTATCCAACAACGACCCCACCGGCGCTCGTACGGGGATTGTTGAAATGACCAATGAAGTCACGAGATACCCTGATCCACGCCCAAACTCCCGAATCGTTTGGTATGACGTTCCTGGAGCTGGAACTTTAAACGTGCCTGACTGGCAGTACTTCAATGACCTGGGCCTCTACATCTTCGACTGCATCATTGTGCTCGTCGACAACCGTGTCTTGGACTCCGACCTCGCCATCCTCCACGCCTGCGAGCAGTTCAGGAACGTCGAGGCGTTCATTGTGCGCTCCAAGTCGGACCAGCACATCAACAACATGGCGCACGACAAGATGGGGCCAGGTTTCGACCTTGCTGACACGGACGACGAGACTCGTGCTCAATTTCAGCAAATGAAATCGGAAGAACGCACGAGGTTCATCAAGGAAACGCGCGAGAATGTGCAAATGAACCTCGACAAAAAGAACCTCTCTCCTAAGAAGGTCCATATCGTTTGCAAGGACGCCTTGCTTGCGACATTAAGAAACGCGCGTTCCTCGAAGGCAATTGACGAGGCAGAGCTTCTGAGTGATGTTGGAGAATGCGTGCTTAGGCGTCTGCAGTCGGGATGTTAAAGGTAGGTCAGATCGTCCTGCTCAATTGTCAATCTGATCGTTTAATGCAGTTTCTACCCGTGACTAGACCTGTACAGACAGCCCCATTGCTCTGGACACGTAATCCTGTTTTTTTTTCGTCTTTTGTTACCTTTGTTCGTCATGTGACATCCCTTCGAGAACACGTCTGTAGTTGCACATAGTATCGCATTCTCGGAAAACGTCGATTCGTTTTAAAACTCCTAGTTACATCATTTTGACAATGAAATCTGGGAACAATCCTCAGGAAGAATAGGGGTCGCAGGGGTGAGTGACAAGAGCGAACGTTGATGACAGTCGACCAGATCCTGTTAGTACTGGGTGAAATTGCATAGCAAGACGGAGAAAGAAAGAAAGGAGTCCACTTAGTACGCCAGAAGCCCTACCAGGCTCTGTATCACAGCCCATACGAACGGGACTCCGATTGATGAATTTGATCAGTATGGGCATACTACGGGCACCGAGACAAAAATGCACATGGACACATAAAAGCCGCCTACCTTGTACACACTTGCAAGTATGAAGCCGACCATAGCTGCTCCCATGACAGCACCGGCGAAACTGAGGAAACGGAAATGCAAGACTGACAAGGAGGGCAAATGTGATTCGATAACGGCGAACGTTTTCTTGTGGACGCTTGATCCATTGTTCGGTTTGGTTAGCACTGGGGGAGAGGCCAATGTGAGGTGGTGATTCGAGCGGTGTGAACATGGAATTGAAGGCAATGTAATACTTAACTTGGTACATATTCTCATTCAATACTGATGAGTTTCTCTGAGTCAACTCTTTTTTCGAAACAGGTCAGTGCGTTGGGATCCCGAGTTTCCTAAGCAGCTGGAGCCAGGGTTCGTCCTGGTTCTGGTTCGTCCATCTGCTATGATCTGGAGCTGAAATGGCAGCGTTGCTTTTGGCCAGTGATCGAGGTATATCTTGACCAAAAAAAACTGGTTTAAACCTAGTGGACTGCGGTGACTGATTGGATACATGTCGAAGCACGTTTAAGCATTAGCAAATTGATTTTAAATGTGCGCCTTTGTAAGTGTACGTTGGAAATTTGCTATCACACTACTTAGTCGCGTCACGCTCATCACGTGGCGTTCGTACCATCGATCTTTGGCTGCCTGCAGTAGGTGCATGTTCTATTCCCCCTTCATGTGCGCTCGGCGTAACACATCAGAAGCAATGTGATAACTGATGCGAATAGCTTTCTAATGACATGGAAGCTACCGGTGTCAGGTTGGATTTGTACTAACTGGCCTCGTGTTCGCCTGGCCTCCAGTGTCTGGGCGAGTATAAGACTCATAGTCATCCCGCTTACCACCTTGTGTCTGAATCGTTGTCTCTTGTCTTCCCTGCGGAGTCCCCATTACCTGGACACTGCATTCGCATTACTGCAATCCATACAGAGGTGAGTGAAGCTGGAAGCTCCGCAGTCCACAATCTCTCAATCTTAGTCTAGGTCAAGTTGCGAAACAGCCTTCGCGCCATCAAGTTCCCCTCTGTTTGTTTTCGCTTCATGGAACCTACTTTAGCAATCGTCCTAACCGCAGTCGCTATCACATGCATAGTCTCGTGGAAGAAACCAGAAGACGATGTAAATGGAACGACAGAAAGAGCGGGTAGGGAGGAAGTCGATGGGGCGAGGCGCAGGGCGAACAAGGCGGAAGACATAGCTAGACAGGCCCAGCATGAGGTCGCTTTATCATGTGTACAAGCCGAAGAAGCGGAAAGAGCCAGGCGTGCCGCGGAGGAAGCAGCAGAAAATGCGCAGAGGCGTCAGGAAGAACAGGAACGGGCAGCAGCCGAGGCTGCAGAAGCTCTTCGCAGAGCAGAGGAAGAGAACCTCGCGATCGAGCGTGACTGGTTCAAAGGAGTTCGCCCCGAGTGTCGCCCTTCGGAGGAGGATATTGTTCGGATGAAGGCCCAGGTATGGTTATAACCCAAGTTTCCTCCACCTCGCAATTGTTGGTTCGTCTGGAGGTGGGAAGTCATCCTTCATCAATGCCGTTCGCGGCTTATCCAACAACGACCCCGCTGGCGCTCGTACGGGGATTGTCGAAACTACCAATACCGTTACGAGATACCCTGATCCACAGCCCGAACTCCCGGATCATTTGGTATGACGTTCCCGGAGCAGGCACTCTAAATGTGCCTGAATGGCAGTACTTCAATGACCTTGGGCCTCTACATCTTCGACTGCATTATCGTGCTCATCGACAATCGGTTCTTGGACTCTGACCTCGCCATCCTTCGCGCCTGCGAGCGGTTCAGCAACGTTGAGGCGTTCATTGTTCGCTCCAAGTCGGACCAGCACATCAACACCATGGCATGCGACAGGATGCTAAGTAATTTCGATCTTGGTGATCCTGACATAGACGACGAGACTCGTGCTCGATTTCAGCAAATGAAATCTGAAGCACGGAAGAGGTTCATCGAGGAAACGCGCCAGAATGTGCAAACGAACCTCGAGAGCAAGAATCTCTCTCCTAAGAAGGTCCACATCATTTGCAAGGACGCCCTACTTGCGGCATTGAGTAACTCGCCCTCCTCGAAAGCAATTGACGAGGCAGAGCTTCTGAATGATGTTGGAGAATGTGTGCGTAGGCGTCTGCGGTCGGAATATTAAAAGTAGGTCAGATCGTCTCGCTCAATTGTCGATCTCATCGTTTAATGCAGTTTCTACCTGGGGCTAGGCCTGTACTGACAGCCCCATCACTCGCACAAAGTTTGGATTATGGAACACGTAATCCCGATCTTTTGTTGGGCTTGTGTTGGCTGGTTTCTTATTTATTTTCTCGTCAGATGTAACATGCCTCTCCTCCCCGACGTCTGTAGTTGCACATGGTATTGCATTCTCGAAAAATGTTCATATACATACAGCTGACTCCTATTTACACCGTTTTGACGATGAATGTAAGTCGAAAGTGTGGCTAGAACATATGACTCACGCCCCAAAGCCTGCACGATACAACTTAGCCCATCAAGGATATCAGGGCGGTGACATTGATTTCCATTGCCATGACCCATAGATCATAGCACATCGATCAAGCTCTGGCGCAAGAGTGACATCTTGTTTGGGAAGCAGTTACCTGTTGGAAAACTCCGGGGTAAGTCGATTTATTCGTTTGAGTACTTACGTACTTGAGTTAAAGTAGTCTTCCACAGTCAAATTTCATCTCCACAACATTGTTAATATGTGAAGGTATCCAACATACGGGACGCATAAAACACGATGACAATGCAGAATGTATTACATAATATATATGTAATCTATGGTCGAGACGTAGTCATTGTTCCTTAACTTTCTTTCACAGATCTACACAAGTTCGTGCTCGCATACTCCTTCTATACATCTAACCAATTTATCGCGTCTCCCACAGCTGAGCCTGCCATGGTCATATTCTACGTCGTGCTGAAAACTACGTTGTTGCATGTTACAACTTCCGACGACGCTGAGATCTGCACGGTCTTTCAGGACCTCAAATCCGGATCAGAAATAGCGCGTCAGATGTTGGGTAGAACAACGTTTGATCAATACGAGTACTATAAGCTCAAAGACTCCGTGCCACTCCCCCTCTGCTTCTCAAACCGCGCAGCGATCGTCCAGACGTGCCTGGATAGGAGGGAATGGGAAGAATTGTCTCCCTATGATGTCTTGGATGTACGAGCGTCGAATTTAGCCATTAGACATGTCTACATGGTCATCCAGCCTCGGGCGGGTGAGCTGCCAGCGTATCTGTTGATATTGATTAGCTCATCCCTCATTTGTTCAGATCCAGCAGAGACAGTTATTCGAGATCTCAAAGCAAATTATGCAGATATATTTAGTCGCCTGCAGATCACGTTATCCAGCCTGCAAAACTGGACAATGGCGGACGTCCGCAATAACTTGGCCGGTGGCGGGTGGTGGCGTCCCGACGATGTACGTGGTGATGAATTTCCCGTCGCAATCTCTGGAATAGAGGAAGCGTTGGCGCAATCCCGTACCTATAATGTGAGCACTTCTATTGCTGTATCTATAGCCCTTCCTCAGTTCTTCCCCAAGGTCCCGGCAGCCCGAGAGATCAGGGACTATCGGAATGCTCTCTCCTACACTACACAATTTAACAAGATCTTTACGTTGGCTGCGAACCAATCGGGCGAGGATTCCCACCGGGAATTCGCAACGTTTTTCAATGTCCTTCGGTGCTTTGGCGAGGACTCAGATCGCATTGAGAGCGATGGATCCTCCGCCCTGAAGGCCAGCAACTTCATTGTGTATTTTATATCACCGCCGTTCTTTGCCCGTCGCAGCCCACATTTCGAATTCAGTCAGTAAGTGGGTCAACTTGCCGTAGTTCAACTGCTTATCATGAAATTTTTCAGGGAGAAGCCTTGGGGCTTCCCCATATTCCTCGGTACTCCAGATCTGCCCGATGCTCGGTGCAAATTTCGCCCAAGGAGCGATTTCATGGTTTCGTTGCCAAAGTTTCTTTGCCCGTTCTTAATCTCCGAGGTGGTTTCGCAGGAAAAGGAGGAAGATCGATACCGAATGCTGCTCCAAGCCATCGCCGTTGCGAGGGCAGGGCAGTACTTGATTCGTGAAGGTGCACCAGTACACTTTTTCGTCGTGGCAATTTATCTACGGGCAGATTTGACTGTAGAAAGATATGTAGTTGCTAATATTGGACCGCAAAGACAGGTGTGTCATCCTGTTCGTCGTCTCGTTTCTCTCCCTCACAGAGAGGCCAGATTTCCATTGCCCAGAAAGATTTTAAACTTACCACGGCAGATGGTGCGGTCGCATTTCTTCGTGAGATGTACAACCTCGTGGCAATACTTGAGGAACTGGCCGAGCATCTTGACCAAGGCAAGGAGGGCAGCCTTAGTGAAGTCAAAGACGCTGCTTCCAAGTTACTCTCCCTCACAATGGCCAAAGAGAGGGAGCCGGTCCGGTCGGTGTTGCCCCCAATACCTGAGGGCGGTGGAAATGGCCAGGCCCAAGGTGATCTCGGCGTCTTTAGTGCTGATGATATCCAAGTTATTTTGAGAAGGATGAATTACAAGATCAACTTTATTCTTTTCGGGGTACGTGTCCTCACAACGTCCTGGAATGTGATACTAACAGATTACAACACACCTTACAGTATCTACTCATCGCGTCTGTTTCGAATGTTACTCACGAGGCCGAGAAGGGATACCTGAAGTTCGTGCAAGAAGGGCGGAAGGAAATTGAAATCTTGCAATACCTCACAGGAATCAGTTCTCCTGCAAACCATACCATATCTGGAGTCCGAATCTGGCCTGTGCGAGGCGGCAACGTCATATCGATGCCTGTGGCTGGCGGCTGGCTTACGATGCTAAACAACCCTGATGTGCACCTGTGGTCCGTAGCTAAACAGCTGTTCGAAGCCGTCGACTTCATGCACCAACACGGTGTGGCGCACATGGATCTGAAACCGCAAAACATTTTGATCCCTCGCGACGGCGGACATCTGTCTATCATCGACTTCAACACCTCCTTGCGCGTCAAGGGTGTTGGACACAAGTTCGGTGGCATCGTGGGCACAACCGGGTATATTTCCCCCGAGGTAGCTGCTGGTAATGGCCTCTACAGTGCGATCCGTGCAGACTTGTGGTCCTGTGGAAAGACATTAGAGGAGCTGTGTATCAAGTGCCACCCATCCATGGATCGCGATACGCTGCTCGAGATATCTCGACAACTTATGGATGAAGATCCGGAAAAGCGACCAACGATGTCGGATGTGTTGGGCCGGCTGGCCCGTTGTACTGTTGACGCTACCACCACACCAGATTCCCTAAGGTAATGTGCTTCTCTTGCGGCATGCATTTACTTGTTCTGGGCAGTTTCTACTCTGTTGCCCCACCGGAAGTGAATGCATGAATGCAATACCGGATGTATACCAGGTCATATTTTATTTATTTTGTAAATTGTTTGTATGGACCCAGAAGTAACTGGTAGCCGCGACTCAGTTACGGAAACCTGCTTGCAATGGTGTTGTCCATCTCGTTGATCTATATCAGATAGCCATAAGTCGTTCATGTCCATGTCGAACAGCGCCTCGAACGCAGCTGGACCATGCCTATGGGATGGGAAGACTAGGATATATGCGGAATAGCGAGATGCCTGTGTCAGAGCGCTAAATACGGCACATGCAAGACGGTACCGAAAGATCAACTAGATGTGAGTCGTCATCAAGTCTTTGTAAATACCACCTGGCACAGACAATATGTACCCATCAAGAACCACCAGTCAAGGAACATGGCCTCAAATGCACTGGCAACCCAGTTTCAAGGCCATCTAAACGAGTTCCAGATCTCCCTCGAGCCCAGCGCGCTTAATTACCTTACATCTATGCTCGCCGTCATGTCCATGTCCGATAAAGCCAAGGGCATACGAGATGCCACGGAGATGTTTCTTGAGGAGGCTGATGTGGACCCCGAGAAGATCAACCAGTTTTATGCGACCTTTGGCCAGGGATGTGTGAAGACATCTTCAGGGTTTGCATTCCGCTTTTATTCTTATTCTGAGTCTGACGCATCGATGAAGGACTTTAACGTCGGTGTCAGGGTCTACTACATCTGCGGAGAATGCTCTGCCACTAGACCCACCGAAACCTATGTCGGCTATTGAGGCCCGCCGCATGAAACGCGCGCAAAAGAAGGCCGCCGCTGTCGCCTCCCCATCGCCGTCCACAGAAACAGAGCCTAAGATAGTAGCAACAGCCCAACAAAGCCGGTTCCACCGCGAGACGCTCGTGACATCGTCCAAAGACATCGACATGCAGACTGTCAACATCACCGTCAACAACCTCGACATCCTCGTCGATGCGCATTTGCGTCTCAAGGAAGGCGTACGGTACGGTCTCGTAGGGCAGAATGGTGTCGGAAAGACGAGTCAGCTCCTTTATTTGTAATACTTCAACTTGCCTCTAAGTCGACATTGCAGTGTTGATGAAATGCATGGCGGATAATATTCTTGCTATGCCAAGCAATCTCAATATCCTCCACATCGCGCAGCTAGAGATATTTGACGAGTCCACCACCGTGTTGAACGAAGTACTCGAAGCAGACAAGGCTTGCACGAACGCTTTGCGAGAATACGAAGGTAAATCGTCTCCTCACTGTATGCGCAAATCTAAATCTATCTCCATAGTCTTACACGCAATCTTCGGAGACACACCTCAGTCCACCTCGTCAAACACTGCCCAGCTGAATATTGCTCTTCACAACATCTTCATTTCTCGAATGCAGACCCGCGTGATCGCCGCGCAGCAACTCGCACTGAAGCGCTCGGGCGCACGTGGATATGATGCCCGTCAGGCACAGGTCGCGATAGAAATCGAGTTCACTGCGCTGAAGGCCCAGGACCCCCAGGTCTACATCTCACCTGACATGGCGAACGACCTGATCACGGACGTGTTTGATAAATTCGCGTTGATTGATCTGGATGCGCGGAAAGCAAATGCGAGAAAAATCCTGCGAGGTCTTGGATTTGAGGAGGCCCAAGTCGAGGCCAGGGTACAAACCTTGAGCGGTGGATGGCGGATGCAGATTGCGCTTGCGAAAGCGCTGTTTGTGGGCCCTGACATCCTCCTGCTAGACGAACCAAGTACGTCGTTTTCCATCATAGACGTCCACCTATTCATGTGCACAGCAAACCACCTTGACCTGCCTGCGATCCTCTGGCTACAAGAATACCTGATAAACGAAACAGCGGGACTGACGTTAGTGGTCGTGTCGCACGACCGGGCGTTTCTGAACGCGGTGACGACTGAGACGATCATTCTACGGGACAAGATACTGAAATACCATGCGGGTTCATTCGCAGACTACGAGAGCACGAGTGAGGAGCAACGAGTACGGAAGCAGGGGTTGCTGGACTTACAGGCAAAGAAACGGGCGAAGATCGCAGCAAGCATCCAGCACGATGTGCAACAGGCGCGAGCGACCGGGGATGACAAACGGCTCGGGCAAGTGACGAGCCGGAAGAAGAAGCTTGAGCGCCTCGGAATGGAAAAGATGGAGGATGGAAAGCGTTTCAAAGTGTCGTACTGGGCCGGGTACCACACGGGAGTACGCGCGGAGATTGAGATTGAGAAAGCCGTAAGGACCACGGCCATCAAAATCCCAGATCCTCCTCCGTTGCGGTACCACGGGTCCGTGTTCACCGTGAAGAATGCGTCATTTCGCTATCCCACTTCGGATAAAGACGTTCTTATAGACGTCAGCCTCGATGTGGGCCCGCATGCTCGCATAGCACTGCTCGGCCCGAACGGGTGCGGGAAGACGACCCTACTGAACATGATGGTGGGTGTGACGCAGCCGACAGTCGGGGAGGTATATCGACACCCTTCGCTGCGCATCGGCTACTTCTCGCAGCATGCGGTCGACCAACTCACGCTCACACACACACCCATCGAAGAGATGCGCTCTCGACACCCAGGGCTTTCAGAACAGGAGTGCCGGGCTCACTTTGGCACTGTCGGCGTGAGTGGGAATACCGTTCTGCGGAAGATCGCAGACCTCAGTGGAGGACAGCGGAACCGCATTGCGCTTGCGATGATTCTGTACGATGCACCGCATGTGCTCGTACTTGATGAGATTACGAATCATTTGGATATGGGCACTGTGGATAGGCTGGTGGAGGCGCTGGAGGGCTTTGAGGGAGCGTTGGTGTTGGTGAGCCATGACGTGTGGTTTATGAAACAACTGATGGAGGGAGAGGACGACAACGAAGATGAAAGTGATGTGAAGGAAGAGAGGACGTTTTACGTCGTTCGGAATGGTGCTGTGAAGCGCTGGGAGAAAGATATGGATGGATATGTTGAGGCGGTCATGAAGAAGGTCAAAAAATGACAAGTACTTCTGGACGCATACATTATGTTACAGTTCCGACCTGAATCTCTGACTGACATACCGCCTGCCAACTTTTTCTTTCTTTTAGCTGCCTTATCATCCCCGATCCCGACATTGTTAGCCTTGTATTCCCTGTGAATTATAATGTTCTCCTTCTGTTGAGCGGACGAACTGGTTCGAAATCATAGATGCAGATGAGGCAACTAGGTATGAGAGTAGTACAGCAACAACATACCATTCGTCCGAACAGGTTTCTGGAGCATTTCTAAATTTCAATCAGCTTCAACTTCCAACGCAAAAACAAAAGAAGCACACCAATATTCAACACGTCCTTAAAATTCCTCCTCTCAATCGCCTCCCTCAGATCCTCCTGCAGCCTCGCATTCTGGCACAACACCTGCATCGCCATTTCCACGCGTGCGTAACTCTGATCCAAGAGATCCGGGCACGCCGTTATGATAGCTGCAAGCAGGACGGTGGTGGCATAGATAGAGCACATGGGCTCGAAGTGGCAGGCTTTGGTGTTTTTGACCACATCAAGCTCGAGGAGGCGTGTGTTGATGGATTGTAGGGTGTTTTCGCTCAGCTCGAGTTTGATGCGGGGGAGAATGGGCTGATTGCGAAGTTCGTGAGCTGACATTGTAGTGGTAAAGTTGTTGCCCCTATCTTTGGTGTGCGACTACCCCTGTGTGAAAGTCTTATGATCGTTATTGCTTGCAACCGGCACGGATCCTTCAAACGATGGTCTCATCTGTGATAAATTAGTTAGTAATACCAAGTACGAGTACATCGCGTATAGAAGATGCTTAGATATCAAGCCAGGAACCAGCAGGCGCGTAACCGAACAAACGAGCGAGTTCATATCAAGTCCATGGATATAGAAAGGACCAAAGGAATAAGAAAAAGGTGTACCACTTCATCCATCGTCCACCACCATTCCATCCCTACTTGGTGTGGTATTGTCGGGACTCTGCCTCTCCCATATGCGATCGGGTTTCCGTCGTCCCTGTTCTCCTTCGTTTAAGTCTTTCGGCACAATACGCGGCGCGTCGCATACGGTTTCTCCGTCGAGCTGGAGCTCGCTCAACGACGTTCGAGCGCTCACCTCGCCTAGCCGGAGGCCCATTCCAAGGGCATCCGAATAAGCAGCGGGCGTTACTGGTACAGAAGAACTAGCCACGGGCGTGGAAGGTATAGAAGAGAATGGCGTCGAGGGAGTGGATGAAAGGCCCGGAATAGAATTCTGCCTTCGGTGTTGTGTGAATGATGATGAAGTAGGATCAAAGGGCTCTGGATCATCGCGAGACTGCTGGCGCTGTAAGCCGACAACGCGCAGGCGCTCAACCCAACTGAGTAAACCTTCAGTTTACACAGAGAATATGAAAAAGAGCGTGACGTACGCATCAGCACGGTCGAGACTGTCCTTCACAACACCAGTAACCCCACGCATCATGTCCAGACTTTCTGTGGCGAGCGCCAACACATGCTGCGCAGCCTGGGTGGCGGCACCGGTGGTTGGCCGTTGGCTCATCCCAAAGCCTGCGCGTGCGGAAGCCAAAGGTGATGATGCACGAGATGATACAGGTGTACCTGCTCGGGAGCGATCGGGGCCACCAGCCTTGCGTTCTTTGTGCCTAGTAGTCCGTCCACGTCTCCCAGATCCAGCGCCGCCAGTAGCGGCGCCAACGGCGGAGCAAGCACCCGGTGCCCCGTCCGCCATACCGGGAGCTGGATTAATGCTTGCACTTGCCCAGCGCTGAGGTAGATGTAAAATAAAGCTCCTGACACGTGACCGTGCAGGCTCTGGGAGTGCACTGCCGGCATACTTGCTTACGACATCAACCACTTGACGGATGGTTTGCACGACATCACGACGGACGTCGGTCAACGTCCGCATGTGCGTGGGTGAGATAAGGGAATCGGTGCCGGATGAAGTGCCGGATGGTTGTAGGGATGTGATAAAATCTCTGAGAATGAGGATCTGGGCATCGATATGCAATGTGGCGTACTGGTGGGAAATCACATGCGTATGAAATCTGAAGGAAGGACAAAGGACAAACCTGGAGCCATTGAAGACAGTATTTGAGACGCCGCATACTTTCTTCGCTTACAGCAGCACTGATCCCTCCTGCTTCTAGGAGGACAGCTTGCCAGCGGCTCCTTTGGACGACTGCTTGCTGACCTTGAAATTCAGGAGGTTCGGTAATTTGATTTGGTGAAACTGGACTTTTGTTGTCGTTTGGAGTAGGAGGATGGGAGGATGGACTACTGGCTGTAGTGACGCATGAGACAATGCGATAAAGAAATGATATAGTGCATTTACATGATTGTGGATCCGTGCCTTCGTGTGCGAGTCGAGAACTGAAATAATCCAGACTAGTCTGCCCTTCCCTGATTATTTTCTCTTGGGATGTTTCATCAACTTGCATTCGTTCAAGGTCAGCGCCCGATGGGCGATGGTATCTGCCAAGCTGCGGGATTAATCCGGATAAGCTGATATCAAGTACAGAAGAGATTGTACTGACCTTGTCAAGTTGTCTGCAGGCAAACTCGTCCAGTTGATTGACGTCAACCGGTAGTCTGTCAATTACAGGGCGGGATATGGTTTTTACTGATGACTCCATCATCTCAGCGCCATACTAAACATATTGGGGTCAATAATCAACGCGTTTCGGTTTCGAAAAGCTCACTTTGACAACGCGGGAACTGGCCTTGCCATGCTCATATGCCCGCAAAGCAGAGTTGAAAAGTGGAAAATTGGATACTCTGGCCACAAAGTCTGGAGAGGTTATATCTGCGGGTAGCGAAGGAGATGAAGCGTATAGCGCGCTTGATGCTGATGCAGGAATGTGGGCTCGTGTGCCATCTATATCATCGTCGTTGAATGCTTGAAATCTACTCACTATTGCTTCCTGAAGCTCTGGCACCATTCCTCATATCGCCTAGCGCGCTTACGGCTATGCGTACACTCTCGTCTTCATCCTCGAATGATATATGTCTGCTCATAGTTTGAGACGGCGGGGAAGACTTCTCGCACATCGTCGAGGACGACATCGACGATGCAATATTGAAAGGCGAAAGACGATTGCACGTGCAGCCCAACATTAATTGCATTGGGGAGCACACTTTCACGTGTTATTTACTTAATCATATGACCAAATACTGCCGCGGCTTGTCGACGTCAGTTTGGCGAACTTGGCGCAGCTCTTAAAAAACACATGCCCCTCAAGAGATAGCGAATATTGCTGGTCAACTTTTCTCATAGACTACTAGGTCATCGCTACCAGATAGCTAGTAGAGAGGTATCACACGTGCGGCTTTTACAGGGGGTTTACATTCAATGTTCGTAAAACATTCAGTATAAGACTGCAAACCCTTGACCAAGTCAGCCTCTTGGTCGTTTTTCATATGTTTCCGTGGATGCTACTTACAGCTGACATTTAAGTTCCGGATTCCAAGAGTTTTTGCAAGAGTCTATGACAAATTCGGTATGCACCCCAAAGTTCTCCGTGTCTCACCTTAGACCAACCTCAGATCAACTCAATTGATTTAGATCTCAGCGGCACTGTAAGTCAATGAATGACTCCAGTGTATGTCAGCCGCCGCCATTCAATTATTTCAAACTGGTAGGCGACGACGATGGACCTCCACTTAATTGATTCCCAGACCATACATATACTCGTCTCCAGTTCCTCGACTGGTACCAATACCCTTGTCTGCGCTTTATATCTCATTGTGCAGCACGACTCCCATCATGGCTGATTTTGCCGGGATGTTTCACGAAGATATCTCTGGTCCTGACGGCTCTGAGTTATGGATGGATTCTCCATTTGCGTCTTATCCCCCTGACCTTCCTGCGGGTTACTCTACCATGTATGACGCTAATGGACTCGAATACCAGTCGGATTTCAACACTGTGTCACCAAGCCTCGACAGCAGTTCCGCAGGCTCCCCCTCATCTGACTGCTTCGAACTTCAGCCCCCAACCCACGAACAGGAGCACGTATACGGAGATGATGCCTCTCCACACTGGTTCGGCAACGGTAGACTTGGGGGAGGGCTGTTTGATGCGCTGGGTATCATGCACCCCGATCAGCAGTTCCTCATGGAGCAACCACCTCTTCGCACCGTTCATATGTCAGATGTTATCGTCCCACCCATGATGTCTCAGCACTCCCAGCTTCACTCTCAGCCTCACTCGGACCATCTGCCTCCTATGCCCTCTCCTCCCGCCGCTCGTGCTACCCACAGGCATTTCCATTGGGATCACCCATCTGAAGAAGAGTCTGGAGCCGAAAGTGATGGAGATTCATATTGCCCATCTGACGCATCTGGCTCGCCCTTACACCGCCATTCAGTTGGTCCAGCTTCCCCCCTGTTCCCCGGCACGTTGCCGCCGCCGTCCCGTCGTCGTAGGCGCCAAGACATCAGCCTGCCAATCCCCGTTCCCAACCTGACAAAGAAGTCCCGCGGACGCAAGGTCCCAGTCTCTTCAGGGGAGCCCGTATACGCACGCAGCAAAGACAAGTCAAAGAAGGGTACCAGGACATATACCTGCCACGTTGACGGCTGCAGTAAGTGTTTTGTCAGAAGCGAGCACCTCAAAAGGCACATCCGGTCCATTCACACGAACGATAAACGTGAGGAAGACTTTCTACATTTCCTGCATGCTGGAGTGACTGACTTGATTGACATAGCGTGGGTGTGCCCGGTTGGGGGATGCGAAAGGGAGTTCAGCCGCCGTGACAACCTGAACCAGCATATGCGCATTCACAAGAGTCCTTAAGATGATCACTTCCTCTCATTATGTTCAGATGTACGATAGGCTACGCAAAGCATGGACTCGCCCACTCGGCATTTCATTGGATTTCATCCCATTCCTTGTATCTTAGGCCATAACTTCATATTTTGCTTTTCACGATCCACGATGGTCACGATTCCCGCCTTCTTGCTGTTGACTGTAGCCCGTATTTTTATTGTTATCTATATCACGATGTAGACGGAAAGCAATCAAGTCCGTGAAGAAGTATAGCTGCCGACACGAAAAACCACGGTCCAGTCACGGACGGTCACGAAGTGACGGACAGTGACCGATCGTCACTGTCGTAAGTTTGACAAATCGTCTCCGATCGGCGCTGGACGAGACACCCGACACCCCTCAGCTAGAAGCTGGAAGGCATGCGAATTCAACGAGGAGCGGGGAGTTGGGCACGATGTCGTCCCGACGCTGCCAAACGTCTCTTTTCTGGTTCATCGCAGTGATGCGGCCCTCACGTCACGGGCGTCTGCACTCGAGAAGTGCGGAGGAAGTATATAGGTCTGGGTAGTCCACTCACCGAGGGCATGGAGTTTGGTTTGGATCTGGAAGGAGTGTGGAATCTCGAATGGGAGCGCAAGTCCTCAAAATGAGAGACGGTTTGAGAGATGGTTTGGAATTGAAGATGTGTGCTGACTAGTACATGCAGGAATCCAGGCCTTGCTCCATTGCCGGCATCAAGCTACTACTGCGCCCGCATTGAGTTTGCGGAGGTGTCATGCGGTTCCGAGGATGGGTCCGTGATGTCACGCCATTTGGGAGGGTCTTTTTTCGCCCAAGAAACCTCTAGTGGACGTGCAGGATTCCCTGCAAAAACCAAGGTACCCACGCTCATATCCACCATCCTGCAAAGAAAAAGACCATCCTGGTGTGCTAAAGACGGTTGCACGCGCGCTAAAGACGATCCCACGTCTGATATATCAAATGTGGTGCTTGCTGGTTTAGCATCTACTAGCATGGGACGGCCCCAGGCATAGACAACTGCGTGCTCGAGAGGTAAGTGACACATTCATCTTTTCATGTGTCTAAGTGACTGTTAGTACAGGTGCTATATTATCAAAACTCGCTGTTGTCCTCCCAACATCTCACCCTCAACCGTCCATGAACCCCCAGCGCTGGTGTAAACAGCTCAACTACGTCTGACTAGCACTCGCTAAGGGACACATTCATCTTTTCATGCGTTTAAGTGACTATTAGTACAGGCGCTAGATTACAAAACACACTGTTCTTGCAAGACGCTGAAATCACCGTATTCCCCCACCATATTTCAGTCACCAGCCGCATTCTTGTTGCTCATTGCGACCAAACACCGCATCCCTCCTTTGAAGGCAAACATAGGTAAACAAATGCGCATTGTTTAGGGGCAGCACGCTAACTTGTTCCTGTGCACATCTGGGTACTAGCTCAGATACACCAGCGCGCAGCAATAAACTAGAGGGTTTACTTGTCATCATGGGTATAAACGGCCTGTGGGAGGTATGTGCACCTGCCGCTTGCCGGATTTCAAACCTCAGTCGCTTTACAGTTACTCGAGCCTGCTGCAAAAAATGGTACCTGTCATCTCTCTTGCCCTCCAGGGCCGCTACATAGGACCCGCCCCTCACCTGCCCTATGTGGTGGGGGTTGATGCAAGGTTAGCATTTGGATATCAGCGGCCATGTCCACATTTGACACTAAATGTCTACTACGATCCAGCGGATGGTTCGAACAGTGCCAACAAGGCAAGTGGCACCGAGCACATGCTCAGACTGGGCAGAATCCCGCCCTTCGAACATTTCTATTCCGACTTGCCCGACTTGCCCGGTATCCACTGCAGCTTATCTTCTGCTATGACGGTGACCAGCGGCCTGGTGTTAAACGAGGACATAGGGTGTCTTCAAATGAACACTGGATGGTGAAGCCAACACAGCGCATCCTGGATGCTTTCAACACTCAGTGGATTACGGTGCGTTTAATTTCGCCACCTCTATCCTTATTATTCAAGCCTGGTATCCAGGCTGCGGGGGAAGCTGAGGCGCAGCTGGCCTTGATGAATAGGGCTGGCGTCATCAATGCGGTCATGACAGATGACTGTGATATCTTCGTGTTTGGTGCCCAAACCGTCCTTCGAAAGTAGGTGCTGCCTTTCTTCCACATCTGTGTCCTCCTGACCCTGTCCTCCTGCCTTAGCTCGACATTTTTGTCCGACACCATCAAGATATATACCATCGGCACCATCCGGGAGCAAGTTGACCCTTCTCTTACTGGTGACGCTTTCATTACCATTGCTATTTGCTGTGGGGGTGATTATGATAAGGTAAGCCTTCAGCCGCCATTCTGCGAACATTGATTCTCACTGACATCTGTCTCAGAATGGTCTTCCAGGGTGCGGACGTGAGACCGCACTTGGTCTGGCCCGCTGCATGGACAATAGTATGCTATGCAGTGCTATGCACGGTGGCAACCAGGACCGGTCCCTCCAGCAATGGCGGAACATCGCTGAATATCACCTTGCGAGTGATCCAACTGGAAAGATGGGCCGATTGCATCCAGCCCTCGCTCGCTCACTCTCTGATTCCTTCCCTAATCCGGGCATCATTAATTTATATGCACGCCCCACAGTAACTCCACTCACTGAGCTGCCCAAACTGCGAACCCCGGCCCCACCTAACCTCACTTCACTTGTGTCTCTTATTCAGCAGCTCCTGGGCTGGGACTCAAAGAAGCTTCTCGGCACTTTCCGCACTACCATTTGGCCTGTTGCCATCTTGCACGAGCTTCTGGAGGACCTTGCGAATAATTCGCCTATGAGCAATGAGGTCTGTGGACCGTGTTGCTCTATCTGAACATATACTGACAAGATGCAGATCGAGCTTGGCTCGGGCTGCACGAGGGCTGTCTTTCTCAGCCGTGCATCACGCCCGAAGAAGGCACTTGCAGGATTTTTGGGGCACAACAGTGATGTACCCACTGATACGCTGAAGCAAGCCACACTCCGGCTGCTTGAGGGGTCAGCTGAAGGCTGTCAGGATGACTCACATAAGTATGTTCGAGTATGGCTCGCTGACCAAATCTATGACTGCTGGGTGCGGACCATGTTCCTGTCGTCTTCAGGTGATCCCCAATTGAGGTATGTCTATCAACAACACCATCATCATTCACGCTGACAAATGGATAGACTAATTCACTGTCGACATCATGCGTGGTCCATGGGTCATCTGCAGGTGCGGCCTCCGCAGCTGCTGCCTCTTCTGCGAGCGTCATCGACCTCACACAAGATGAAGATGAAGCAGTGCCCGCAGACGGTGTTATAATTGATCTCACAGGTGATGATGATGATCGTGAATTGATTGATCTCACTCTTTGATACAAATCTTGACATACTGTACTTGTATCTCGTCCGAAGCTTTGTGTCCATCACATATACTGGATGCGCCTCAATTGACCAGAAGTTTCAATTGTTCCAGCAAGTTGGATATCTCCACTGTGAACGCCGCGGTGGATCAGGACATCGATATTTGTCAATTTGTCATACGAGTTGCGTCTCATGACAACTGGCTGAGCTGTCCCAAAGCCGCACTAACTGTCAGTCCATCACCCTTGAATAGGCTTGGTCTCCCATCAGCACTGGTCAGCGTCAAGCGCCTGTCAGCCTCGTCCGACATAAAACTCAGCTGCTGCACCATGCGGTCAGTACCTTTCATTCCTCCGTCCTCTCTCTTGTACTAAGTTTTACTGTATTTGCCCTTATAAACTATTAGAGGATGTTCGACTTGACATTTGGGTTCAAGGCCCTAGGAGCATTAGTCGCTGTCATTCTCGCCGACAAGCTCCTCCGCGCTAAGATACGCTCAAAGTCACGCCTGCCTCTTCCTCCTGGTCCTCCTGGAAATTGGCTATTCGGAACTCCTCTGCCAAGAACTAAGTGAGTACATAAAATACGAAACTCTATGTGGACACTAACGGGAAACACATCATAGTCAATCTCAGCAGTTTGCAGAATGGATCAATACCTATGGACCCATCATCTCGCTTCGGATCGGGCCTAAGATCATGGTCATCATTGGCAGATACCAGGTAAGATGGTTCCAATACTGGTCACCAAGTACATACTCACCTGCACAGGAATCTGTCGATATAATGGAGAAAGAAGGTAGTCTACTAGCCGACCGTCCTCGTGCAGTTGCGGCAGGAGAGATATTGTCGCGCGGGCTGCATTTGATCCTTGCACCCGCAGGAGAGCAGTTCCACAGACTTCGCAGGTTGGGTTGAGATCTCCTCTTAACGACCTATTTTACTGAAATTATGTGATTCAGAGCGGCTCATACTCACCTTCAAGCGAAAGCTGCAGAATCCTATGTGCCAATCCAGATGAATGCTGCCCGTAATGTCATCCTCGATATCCTTAATAACCCTAAAGGACACCAAGCAGCTGCGAATCGGTATGTTGCACTCAATGTGTTGTTTTATGATCACTTATGCATTCAACTCAAGCTACACCGCCTCCGTCATCTTGCGTGTCACGTATGGCAAGTCGACCCCCCGAGATCATCGTCATCCAGAAAATGCTCAAGCGCTTCCAGATGCTCATGCGACCTGGTGCATTACTGGTAGAGCGCTACCCGATATTAAAATACGTTCCGGGATATGGAACCGAGTTGGAGCAGTGGAGAAGGGAAGAGAGTCAGCTCTTCCATGACCAGCTTGATCGTGTTTTGAGAGAATTGGTTGGTTGGTTCCACTTCTTTCCTCATCAGTACCTGACTGTTCTTCATAGGCGACCAGCAAAGCTGTCCCTCGTTGCTCGCTATCTTCTTGAGAACCAGTCTTCGCACAAGCTCTCGACGAAGAAATGGCTTATCTTGCTGGGTCGCTCTTTGGCGTCGGTGTTCGGACACGGACTGCTGTTGCGATTATGGTTGTCGTCATGAGCTTCTGCATGCTATCCCAAGGCTCAGGAGAAAGTGCAAGAAGAACTGGACGTCGTCATTAGTCGTGACAGAGGTAAGTCGAATATCATTATTCATCTGAGTGAAATCTCAACTTTGTTACAGCTCCCACCATTCGACGACTACAACTCCTCCCCGCAGATTGAAGCGTTCATGCTGGAGTGTCTTCGCTGGAGACCCATGACGACTCTCGGATTCACACACCGTGCCGCTGACTGATATCCCATACATACGTTTTTCAGTGCTCTGTCATGTTTTTTTGTTCTAACTGCCTGAGCAGAAGAATACGTGTATCCAGAAGGTGCTATCGTCTTTGGCAACCACTGGTACGACTAACATCCATTCTATGCGATATTGTACTGATCACCTTTCAACAGGGCAATCTCCCGTGACCCAAGCGTCTACCCCAACCCTGACCAGTTCGATCCTCAGAGGTGGCTCAACACCGACGGCAAAATCCGGGACGACCTCAAGTTCCCTTCATTCGGTTTTGGACGCAGGTACTTGTCCCTGATATTAAACCCAGTTGCCTACATACTAAAATGTGACGTGCAACATGCAGAATCTGCCCAGGACAACATATAGCAAACCGCTCGATCTTCATTAACGCTGCGCTCCTCTTGTGGTCTTTCAAGATCACGCAGGACCCTGAGAACCCAATTGATGAGTCGGGTTTTGTGGATGGTGTTATTGTGCATCCTAAGCCGTTTGCTGCGTGTTTTGAACCGAGGTTTGGGAATGAGGCGGCGTTGAGGGGGGTGATGGGGAAGTATGGCGAGGGATTGTAGGTTCTTGATCTTGAGCGCGGTTATTGTGAGCTTGGGATGTAATACTTTTTGTTGGTATTTTGGTGCGAGCGGCTCTTCGGCTTAATACTGAAATCATATTCATTTTGGTGTCTGTGGTAGATGCGACATGGAGTATGGTCTTTGTAGAATCAGTTCGAGACAATGCGACAGCACTAGGTGAGGCTGATGGAGATAAAAGCATCAGTATTGCGTGCGTCAAGCATTCCACTCTGAATCTCTCTGACAGTACCTTTTCATCGCGGCAGGAAGCCCAGCAAACCTCGTCTGTATTATGAACTACTACTATTGGTTTGGTCTCGGGTACAACAGGAAGCGAGGCTACTATTGTGATGTCAAGGTTCATACCCTTTGCCCTACTGCAATCAAGCACATAAGCAGCATCGGCCACACTGCGGACACTTGACAGCTGGGCGCTGGTTGGGGTTGAAAAAATGGTCCCTTGGCTCTGCAGGGTCATCATTCGAGGAGATAAGATACTTGACTATTGTCATGTTGGTGAATTCAGTGCTCCACCCGCCCCACTCACAAATCCTTCTCAAGGGCCACCGCCTTTCTATATGCAAATATTGGCAGCCCCCCCGACGAAACGAGTGAGTGCCATAAGGAGCAGGGTCAATATTTATGTCGAGAAGGTTGTTTCGAAACAGCTCTAAGAACTGTTCTGAAGACTAGAAGGGCACCTTTAGCTGTTTTCATCGAGGTACACATTAATTACACACCATAGGGTTATTTGCCACTGCTATCCGGTCACCAGATGCCATTTTTCGGAAAACATAGCCCGTCGTTATCTGGGACTCATCAAACCAAGCGGCAAGTGCTCTCGTAGGACAGAGATGGGCTTCATTAGATGAGAGGGTCCAGAGATGAAAGGGTTTAATATCTAAAATCATATATCTCAATCACAGCTCGCAATTTAAATACAGATTGAACACAGACCTCCATTTTGGTGGGTCTTGCGAAAGGGGAGGTACAACACAACCTGATTGTTTGCCACACGAAGATCATGAACCTGTATCTTGAGGACCTCATCAAACCGCAACATACATAAGAATGCCACTGTATATGCAGCATGCAGAAGCCTTCGGACCCGCCCACCACCCCAGTTGTCCAGGCTGTCAGAAGTACGAGAGCCTCCTGCAGGTTTTCGCTCGCCAGGTTGATACGGCTGGACAGTCCAGTTCTCAGGAAGGCGGTTGTGGTGGTACAATTTGAGTAATATCTCCTGCAGGAGTTGTAAAATTTTCACCAGTGAAATATTAAAATATTCAACGTGACTCACCGATGTTATAGCACGAGCACTGTTTGCAACTTCACCAGCTTGAACCTAGCACAGTTTGATCAGCCTCAAATCAGCCAAAATCACAAAGCACTACCTTGCGTCTCCGCAGCGAACACATGAAAGATGAAACTTCAACCGAGATTGAGGGGTTGCCAACCATGGTGGCACCAACATCGGATTCATGCCATGGCATGTTTCCGAGACCCTTCAGCTTACCGAAGCCATAGGTCATTGAGGCTCGCATTTTCTGAGCATGTCCATATGTCCCCCGTTCCTGGGAACACAGCTTTGTGGTGCCGTCAAGATTAATGGAGTCGCAGCTTCCATGAAATGTCAGCATCAGAACGACAGATCGGCTCCAAGCGGCACTCACGCGTTCATAATCCAGGCTACAATTACCAAAGGAGCATCAGCCCGTGGTCTCTTGCTGAAGAATTCCTCATCCGGCCCCAGAAGGCGGATCCTGATAGCAAATGAGACACATGAATTCATTAACCTGCAAAGAGCATAAGTGACCCGTCAGGTGAGTTGCTGAAAAGCATCCACCTTTTGTATTCAGCATCCGTGCCATCTGTGACCCTTGGAAGCCTCCATGAGCGTCATCTGCAATTTAACAAAATCAGGAGTATCAATTGACCCAGTATTCGCCGTTTTCAGACCAGCGCCGGGCTCAATTATAGTTTCTTGTTCCGCTGCAACATCCTCTTCAATTTCATCTATCTCGAGGCCAGTAGCAGACCCTGAAAGCACCCCGCATAAACCAGGAAAACATTGCATGGAGTCAACCGTCGCAGCCATAGGTTGATAGAAAACTTTGTTGTCAGGGCTTGGACTGAGTAAAATGTGGTGTTAGTTCAACTTTGGTGGGCCGCCGGCTGAGTCATGGCAACAAGTTGCATGTCTGTTGACCATTAGGCACTGATACTCGTATTACTGGTTCCCATTCTCGTAAAATTTGTACTGCGCAAAAGAAAAATCCTATCTATAACACCTTCACACCAAACCTTTGCCTGTCAACTCGGTGTACCTTTTTGCAATAGCGGATGGCTTGGTCATGACATACTCTCTGCCTCCCCTCCGGTAAGTAAAATGAGCATCGAATGCAGGACCAAACTCCTCATGTGCCTGTTGCACGATGCGGGAGTG